>NC_134486.1:64197370-64284870 GCF_040206685.1 Ascaphus truei
AAAGTAGATAGAATGTTATTTTATGATCTATCTATGAACTATTTTTGTGTAGTTATAAGAATGTATGTTATAATTTGCTATTCATGAGTAGCTGTTGCTTTTTGAATTTGCCCTACACTAATAAAGTCTAATACTGTACTGTATGTGATGTGCATTGATATAAATGATCTTGATTATGAACAACATGGGAATATTATTAGAAATGTATACATTCTGACGAATAAAAAAATTAAATAGTTTTATGTTTTTGGTTAATTTTATAAATTAAACTATTGTAAAAAAATAAATAAAAAAACAATAGGTAATGTATTAGTGGCGCCTTGAATGCTAGCGTCGCCCTACATGTTGCCTAGCCAGGCAAATATGATGGGGACCAAGCGATTAGTCCTAACAAGCAGTACTGGTCCCAGAGATGGTGGTGGATGCTCTGGAGCCAGAAAGCATTGATGCGATGGTCTGCTGCATCACACAGACCATTTGGGTGGTATGATTGGTCATTGTGTTGATGATACCTCAATGTCATCGTGTTGGTATGCCTCAATGTCATCATTTCTCAGTAATGGTGACATACTGTATGAGGTGCACTATTTGACAGAGGTACCAGCTTTGGTGATGTTACCAAGACCTCCGACGGTGCTGTTGTGACTCCCTCCTCCAAGGATATCAAGGGAAGCACTTGGTGCACCAGCTGCCGTGCCCATGTGAGGCTCTGGTCATGGCACAGAAGGTGTCACACACAAATTTGGCCAAGTTCATGGTCTCATCTATTTCAAGGGATACTGATGGCCCTGTGTAGAATTAAAATTGAAGATAAGAATTTTGTTACTGAGATGTCACTATATTAACATAACATTACCTCTAACATTATTAAACTACATAATTATTCACTGCAGAGTCTAACCATGTGTTGGCCTTTAAAATTTGGCCATTATTCCATGAGGGGTGCAAAGTTTGAAATTGTACAAAATTACATTTTAATGTTAGTTTATTACTTAAAAACCATAAATACAACATAGAAAACAGAAGGCAGAGCACACCGCTCACTCAATTATTGTTGTTAGTTTGTCTTTTTATTTTAATGAGTCATAATTTTGACACAAATGGGTGCTACCTATGTACCATGAGTTAATAGTTTTAACAATTGAATGAAAATTGTGACTACGTCACAAGGTTATTCACAGAAAGTACATTTGTGGAGCACACCACACTAATTTTGTTTAATTTTTATGTGAATATATACAGTGAAAAAACTGTGATGATATTGTGAAAAAAATAAAATATATAATAAAACTAACACGTGGTGCTGTGTTCTCTAATTAATGCTGCTTTGAAATATAACAATGGCTATCAATACTTCATAGCTGTTGGATATACACACTAATGTGCCGTAATACTGATGATATTATGCCCTCCTGCTTGCTCTTGCAAATTGGGTTCAGATGTAAAGTTATATCCACAGATTAGGTAATGAAGTTTTATAACCATAGAACGCATCTATAGATGCCACTGCTAATCACATAGCCCAAATACACAGTTCAAATGGCAACAAATCGCTTCAGAACATCAAATTAAACCATAGCCATTAGAAAACAACATATATATATATACCAGCATTGGTATGGGTTAAAGTTACCCTCTGCTTAATAACAGTAATTATGTTGATGATACTGTATGTGTTTGCACAGAGGTGTTGTTGCAAGGAAATTGCTTTGTAGCTAAGTTCACATATAAACGCTGTTTACTATAAAACAGCACAGCTCCAACATCGCTGTCAAGTTTTACTTGGAACTGACTCTCTCTAGGTGTTTACACAATAGTGCTGTAGCTGGGGAGTCCCTATACAGCTAAACTCACATATGAACGCTGTTTGCGATTTGTTGCCATTTGAACTGTGTATTTGGGCTATGTGATTAGCAGTGGCATCTATATATGCATTCTATGGTTATAAAATTTCATTACCTACATCTGTGGATATAACTTTACATCTGAACCCAATTTGCAAGAGCAAGCAGGAGGGCATAATATCATCAGTATTACGGCACATTAGTGTGTATATCCAACAGCTACAGTATGAAGTATTGATAGCCATTGTTCTATTTCAAGGCACACACAAATTATCCAGAAGGGATAGAAAGATTCCTCTTATTGCACTCTCTATTATATCTTAAACAAACTAATGTACTAATTTATTTTGCCTTAAGGGCTCTTTAGACCGGTACAGACTATTAAAACCAAAAATAAAAAAAGTTTATTACATCAAAATAATTCATAAGTGACTCTGTGAGTTATATACAGTGATAACCTTATGACGTAGTCACAATTTTCTTTCAATTGTTAAAACCATAAATACAACACAATAAAGAAGCGCTCAAAAAATGGGGATGTCTAAGCTAAATAAACTAGTGAGAACGTGCTGCTTGAAGAAAGAACTGTTCCCAGTTCTTGAGTTGAAGATTTGGGAATAGATTTCTGATTTGTTTGTTTGAAATTCATCGCCTATCCGCCAGATTGCACAGTGAATTTCTTAAATTAGTTAATCTATGTAGAGTGCTGTAAGTCTCAAGCAGGTGCAAGACTGATCCAGCAATATACTGCAATTCATTACAATTCCTCATTGTTTAATGGCTTTGACCATTCAAGACCTTATCACAATTTGGTTGTTTTAATATTTTGCTACAAAAAGTAAAAGTTCAATGTCTTCAACTTACAGTATAGTTAGACTTTCTGTTCACTCACCCCTTAGTTTTTCATGAGCTGAGAGAGTGCAATATCAATTGCTGTAAAGAAACAAGTGAGTGTCACTCAACCTACCCCTTGTCAACATATATAAAATGTTCACTGATTTCATTGTTTTAAGAAGTTTTTACTCTTTGCAGTAAATTTAATACACTTACAGTAGTACTGTACATAAAATACTAAGGTTTTCTAACCCTTGTCAGCATGTACAGCTTGTTGCAGTACACATTCAGCATAACCCTTGTCAGCATGTTTTTCCTACAGCTAGACGGGAGGGGACACAAAAACTCGCGATCACCAACTTTAGATTCTGGCTGGTATTACATATAACACCACACATCGAATTTCTGCCTGCCTTCAGGTCTCACTTCACTCAGGTTAAATTGCGGATAACTCACGTACATTTCTTGGGAAATCCTCACGTAAGGGACAGGCTCGGGTCAGGAAAACCCCGGACACAAACATTCTACATCTGTATGGCCTCCACAGTGCAGATGTTAACAATTAAGATTAACATCCAAAAATGATTGACATTTATCATTAGAGATGTGCACATGACACTTTTTTTTTGGTTTTAAATTCTATTTCATAATTTAGTTTTGCCAAAACTTGCCAAAAGGTGTTGTTTTTGGATTACAGGGAATTGTGTATTTTAATAAAGACAATGAAGAATTATGTGGTCTGTGTGTTTTTTCTATTGTCTGGCAAAGAACAGGACTAGGTTAAAAAAAGATAGGACATGACAAGTTGCAAAGCAGCAATCACAAAACACTATTATGTTATGTACAAACATGTACATACTTTTTTCACCGAAAGAGTACTGTGCTTTATGTCCTTCTTCTGAGATCTAATGAGTTTGCTGCCAGTGTTATTAAAAAGGAGGAAGTGCTAATGTGGTCTGTGATCCTACCTCTGCTTATTTTTGCCTAACAAAAGCTGCAGATTACCCATCATGTATCGGTTAGGGTACAACAATTTCCAAACATGAGGTGGATTTGTTTTGCTTTTATGACAGACATTATTTACAGCAGTACTCTCAATAATAGTGATTTTCTTTTCATCTCGTTAAGAAATTGAGGAAGGGAGACAGGGAAGGGGTTATATGCAAGCAGCTTCACAGAGCCATACATGTCAGATCTCATAGTGGTTATCTTTTCCCCTGGGTTTATTACCTTTTCCCCTGGGTTTATTACACGAAGGCACACGTACAGGAACCAGTTTTTCTTTCTCTGACTCAATGTACTCATGCTTTGATCTATCATTAATAGAGTGGTGTACAGATCACATGGAACTGAGAGACCTGCTCTCAATTCATAAGAGAAAAAGAAAAAACATTGCAAAACTCTTTACATGCTGCTTGAAGAACAGGAGAATTCAAGAGCAATGGAGTTATGCCATAGTTACCCTCATCCACAAGAAAGGAATCAAAGAAGACCTCAATAACTACAGTACTGTGCAGATCAATCAGTCTACTTCCAATCACTTACAAAATACTTACTAAAAAGCTACAAGAGACATAATCCAGGTTAGAGAGGTTAATACTCCCGACCTTGGAGCCAGGATCACACAGACCAGAATTAAAATCCCAGGTAGATATTGTCTGTATGTAGCGGTGATGGGTCTGTGAGAATCCGCAAACATGCTGGCTGGAAGTCAAACAAATGGCCTCGAACAGGAGAGGCAGTAGCTAATTGCAGCAGATTTCCCAGTGTAGAGCAGCAAATAGGAAACTGCCTTGTCGCAAGTGTGCTCAGCTCTGTCCATACGCGTTTCGTCACTAGAACAGCACGTTCCTCAGGGAAATATTGATGACTGCAAAGTCAGAAGGCAGAATTTAAATAGTTTCAGGTAACCAAGCAACAAAATTGGTCAATCAAATTAAGGACCATTGGACCAAAAATTGCACTAAAAGTTCAGGTACAGATGTAATCAATCAAATATCATGTTACAATTATAATGCATTTGACTACTGTAACAGATGCTTGCCACAAACCAGACAGGACCGCGATGCCGAGATGGGGATATGGAAACACCGACCTGGACACATGAGGTCGCATCCGATGTGCAGGATCGTAGTAGTGGATAGCCGAGTCAGGGTAGGAGAATGAAGGATCATAGGAGGCAAGCCGAAGTTGAGGGTTGGAGAGATATGGATTGTAGAGGTCACATAGCTGGTTTGTGGGCAGCAGAAGAGTAGAGTGGTCGAGAGTAAGCCGGGGTCGAGGAAAGGTTTAAGGGCAACGCCTAAATAGGAGGACTAGTGAATCAGATATTGGGTTGCTGCTGCAGGCAGGAGAGAACCTGGAACCAATCAGGCGACTGGACCTTGGTGGAGGCGAAGTCTGCGATGGATCCTTACAGTACCCCCAACCCCCCAGGATCAACCTCCGGGCCCTCGAAGGAAGGTTTAACTTGGTATTTGCCTGGACGAGGGGAGGAGCATGGCGTTAGCTCTGGGGATCCAGAGCACTCCTCAAGGCCGAAACCCTTCCAGTGCACAAGGTGCTGCAGTCCTCCTCTGGACCTCCTGGAATCGATTATGGACTGAACTTAGAATTCTTCCTGACCGTCCAATTGGAGAGGCAGAGGTGGCGACAGATGGATCCTTTATGAAAGGTTTAAGCAGAGATACATGGAACACTGAAGGGATTTTCATGGGATTTTCATGGTGGGTGGCAGACGCAACCGGTATGTGGCCGGGTTGATCCTCTCGATGACCGTGAAAGGACCGATGAACCTTGATGACAGCTTAGGTGCTTTCAATCTCATGTTCCTTTCAGAAAGCCATACCAAGTCCCCGGGTTGTACTCTGGTGCAGCACGACAACCCGGTTCGCTTGGTCCTTCTGAATGGAGGTGCCTTCCATGAGACACTTCAGGAAGCAGGATGATGATGAATCGCACAGCCACGAAAATCCAATTCCCAAAGGGACCGGAAGGTATGAGACAAAAGTACACACTCCAATGATATAATAGGTCTGGTTTAATGCAGGTGGGTACAGCAACAGGACAACACGAACGCACCTACGCGTTTCGTGCACAGGGCACTTTATCCTTGGCATTTTACCTTGATAAAGTGCCTTGTGCACGAAACGCGTAGGTGCGTTTGTGTTGTCCTGTTGCTGTACCCACCTGCATTAAACCAGACCTATTATATCATTGGAGTGTGTACTTTTGTCTCATACCTTCCGGTCCCTTTGGGAATTGGATTTTCATGGCTGTGCGATTCATCATCATCCTGCTTCCTCCTGTTTACCTACCTGGATAGGCTGCATATGTATACCTGTGCTTTTGCTATTTAAATATTGGTTATCTGGTTGGGTTGATATAGTGTTTAAGCTGTAGAGGTCAAGTGGACCCCACTAGACACTTAGCCCTTGCCATATATATGCCTTATTATTCATGGACTCCCCATTGTCATCCTGATCATTAATACATGCCGTGGAGGAATTCTCTCTAATTTTGGAAGCATCACATCTGTTCTATTTCATGAGACACTTCAGAATTTTACGCCAGAGCTCCTGCAAGTGTCCTATCTGGTCATCAACAGCAGGAACTCCAGATGTGGCCACAGAGGAAGGAAGTGCTGAAGGATGGAATCCGTAATTGGAGATAAAAGTGGACTATTGGAAACAATCATTCTGCAAGGAGTTGTGGGCAAACTCTACCCATGGCAGCAGATGCGCAAAGTCATCCTGATTGTCAGAAATGTGGCACTAAATAAACTGCTCCAGAGCCTATTCATCCGCTTTGTCTGGCCTTTGGTCTGAGGGTGATATGCCGAGGAGAAATGCAAATTTATCCCGAGTCGGAGACAAAAGGCGCACCAGAATTTGGAGACAAACTGTGAACCCCGGTCTGACATGATGACTTGAGTTGTCACGTGAAGATGGAAGATCTGTCAAATGAAGACCTCTTATAAGGTGGACGCATTGGGAAGACCCTTCAGCAGAACGAAATGACCTTGTTTCGTGAAGTGATTCTCCACCACTTGTATTGTGGTCATGCCCCTGGATGGGGGTAGCTCCACAATGAAGTCCATTGAAATATGTGTCCATGGATGATCCGGAATCGGAAGAGGACAAAGAAGGCCCATTGGCCAACTCCTAGGAGTCTTTGTCCAGGCGCATACAGGACATACCGCCATGAAGGTCCTCAAGTCCCCGCAGATCTGTCAACCAGAACGTCCACTCCAAGAGTTCAGTAGTCCTCCTTACACCTGTGTGACCGGCGCTCATGGAGGTGAGACCCCATTCCAGAACTCCATGACGGAAGTACCGAGAAACGCAGGGACGTTTGTGCCGCCTTGGATCTGAGACTGCTAGGAAAAAAAATGTCCTCTGGTCAGATTGTAATGGCTTGCTGTAAGAAGAATGGGATCTTTAATACCAAGCTCCATTCTCCTTGTCTTACTAGGTTATTCTAAAATCACAGTTCCTCTTCACCATCATCTTCTTCCTTTTCTTCATCCTTATCTCCAAGTATTCATATTGGACACAGATGACTAACCCCCTGTGGATGGACGTGCACAGAGGTACGCAATTAGGAGGCTTTATAACGTGAAATTATAATAGGCTTTATTGTGCCTGTTCCTTTTCATCAGGAAAATTATCCAAACACAGGGGGGGGGGAACAAAGCTTCTATTCACTTGGGAGTAATTCTAGTGAAAACACTATGCAACCAATTCACATCTCCCTAGTCAAGCATTTCTCCCCAGCCCCAAACATAGCATGAAAATAAGCAGATACAGTATAAGCAGTCTCTTAATAATGAAAGTCTTATCTGTTTATCAGCTGTAGAGTAAGCTTCTCTGCTCTCCTGGAACCGCACTGAGCGTGCACAGATAATCAGCATCCAGGTTTAGAAGTCTTATTTGGGCCTTGTGTCTTGAAAGCAGCTCTGCTAACTTTGGCAGAGCTCAAAACAAGTGTGTCTCCAAGTTCAGCTCAGGTATCAGCTAAAGAGTTCTCACTTCCTGTTTGAACAGACAGGCTTTTGTAAGCCATCTCAATCAGGCAGGTGGTGTTTAGTAATTAACTACCAAAAGTTAACCACCACACTGCTAGATTAAAGGCATATTACTGAACAGGGAGACGTCCCTTAGTTACATACCTCCCCTGTTTGTGGGAAGCTCGGGCTTACCACGGCCTTAGCCCATCCTTCCACTCTCATTCGAAATCTTTCTGTGACTTGAATGAGAGTTGATGGAGGAAGAGAACCTTCTGTCCCGCTGGGATTGGAGCCCTTTCTCCAGTTTATTTTTGTCTCCTCTCGAAGGTGCTTGAGATCAGCACTCCTCAGTCGCTCGAGGAGGACTTTTTCCACGTAAAGTCTTCTTATTGCTTGTGCGGTCTTGAGATTTCTGTTGCGACGGGCACTTTTTTTTTTGTAGACAAAGTGTATGGCAACAGTTGTAGAGCAGTTAGGACTAGCCCTTGGAGTTTTCTGCTCTTGAAGCGGTCTTTCTGCAGCTTCTCCACACCATGGAGTCACCAGTTCAGCTTCTTCAGCTAAGGATTCTGCACTCCTACCTCTGTTTGTTGCCTGTTGGGCAGCTGTAGGTTTGGCTAGTGCTTTCTTTGGTGGCTCAAACTTCGTATTTTTGTTTTGAAGTTGCGTGGAGTCCCCAACTCTCACTGTACCCTTATCCTCACGGGCATTAGTTACTGTGGGATACTGGTGCTTGGGCAGTGCCAATACCTTTTTCCGTATTGGAGAAATCTGTATCAGTCTCCTTCATATTCTGGAGCGCTGTAATTTTTGTCGTCAAGGTTGCCGCTGCGTCTGTTTTCTCCTTGGTGTACTGACTCAAGGGAATGGAACAGTCTCTCTGTCTCTCCAGCTCTTGCTCCAGTTTCTGAGCCTTCTCATATCTCCCTCTCATACAGAGTCACCTGGTATCGAAGCTCCGCCTCCAATGATGCTCTGAAGACCTGCAGCGTGGCCTTTAGCTCCTCATACTGCTCTGTGGGGACGTACTGGTTATTCAGACGTTCCTGCAGCGCTTGTACCTCTTTAGCAGCCTGCAACTTTTCTTCCTGCAGCGTTTGCTGCTTCTCCTCAGCATACTGGAGTGTGTACGCAGACCTAGCAGTTGGTTCTGCAGTCGGTGCTCTGCTTCAAACATTTCCTCTTTCAAAAGTTTATTTATTTCTTTAAGAGCGTGCAGCTCTTCATTCTTTCCCTTGACGTATTCTGTCAACTCAGAATTTTCTTTTTTTAATCTTAAATTTTCTCATTTTTCAGTCTCTGTACTATTCAGGGCTTCCTTGCAGTCCACCTTCCATTTTTTCACATCTGCTTGGAGGCGGGCTGTCTCCTGGCGTGAGACTTCCATCTCCAGGTTTAAGTTCTGAAGCTCCTTCTGAGAGACTTTGAGATCTAAGTTAAGATGTAGGATAGTTTTCCTTGAAATGTCCAGCTCCTCAGTAAGACTGTGTAGTTCCTTTCTGGAAACTTCCAGGTCTGTGCGGCAGCTGTTGGTCTCATGATGTGAGGCATCCAGTGCTCTGTGGAGTGTCTGAACCTCTTTCTGAGCTACGTCCACTTCTATCCGGCCACTGTTGACCTCCTGTCGTGAGGCATTCAACTATATGCGCAGAGTGTGAACCTCTTGCTGGAAGACTGTCATCTGCTTCAGTGCCTCCTCATACTTCCGCTTTAGCGTAGCCACCATTTTGTCAGACTGGCTCTGCTTTACATCCATGGCGGAAATAGTAGCCTTTGCAGTATCTAGCTCAGTCTTGAGATCCTCCAATTCAGTCCTGGCCGCCGAGTAAATTGCGAGCACAGTCTTCTGTAGCTCAGCATTATTATTTTTTTCCCTTTCCAATTCTTCACAGAGCAGATCACAGTCATGCCTGGCAATTTTCAGGGCGTCTTCAGGGCTGGTCAAGGGATCGTCACTCACTGGTTCCGGCTCCACTTCCCTGGGATGACTGGTTGAGGGTTCCTCACTGTTGGCACCGGACAGACACTTCTTTGGGGTACACGACTTCTGCCTTGGGCCCTCTGGATATTCAGTTATACGTGGGAAGAATTCTCCATTTTCTCTAGCCTGCAGGGCATCTCGGTCCCCCTTTTTTTCCACAGGATCTGCGGACGTGTCTGTTACTTCCACGGTAAGTGAAGAACCGCTTTTCTTTTTCTTTTTCTTCCTTTTTGATTTGGATGACACCGTCCCTTCAGGGATACTGGGGTCTCCATCTTCATTTGAAGTTTTAGCAGCGTCACTGGATCCACCCGGCTTTTCTTGCAACTGTAATAGCTGACGGAAATATTCGGTGATCCACTGCTCCCGCTCTGTCTCCTGCTGATCATATTCGTCATCAAAGGGAGCGGTCTTTTCTGTTCGTGCCGAGTTCAGGCACCCCCACCATTCTTGGGGTGTTTTGTGGGTGTGACTCGGTTCGGGTTCCCCGTAAGAGATGTCTTCCTCTTTATTGGACTGGAAGGGCCACTCTTCAGTGGGGTAGGGTTCATTACAGGAACGCTGCATCTTGTCCTCCATTTTTAGGCTATCAGGTGTCATTTTCTTCCTGACCTCAGGAGGCGCTATTGCAGCTGTTGCCACTGTATTTGCTAGAACCCCCAATTGTGATAGTCCTACCGATGGGCATATTTTGCTTGTAGAGGTCATGGCTCTCACAGGCATCTCTGTAGATTTTTTTTTTTTCAATATCAGCAGTGCTATGCATACATTTTCTCTTATCAGGTGTACAAGATTGTGCAGTTGCTAGGTAAAAAAGTCTATTTGCTATACACCATTTATTTGCTAGGTGAATCCCTCCGCTTCAGCAACAGAATTTGGTTTTCTGCCTGAGTTCAGTAATTTTCAGTCTCATCTTTGGGTATTATGGCATTCACACTTCACACTTTGGGTGTCTGTTTTGCTCCCAAGATAATAGGCATACTTTTTTACTTGCAGAAAAAAAAACCATTCTTTGCAGTGGACTCAACACTCAGCAATTGGCTTTGAAAAAACTTTTTCTTTATAGGGCAATTTTACACTAAGCATTTGTTTGCTAAAAATACCCCTGCTTCAGCACAGTCTTTGTATCAATTTTCACACTTTTCTGCATATACTCCATTCACAGCTGGTAGCCCTATGCGGTGTGGCAACCTTTAGTTGCAAAATCAGTACCACTCGTGGGTCACCATCTGTTTTCACTGCTTCAGCAAAACTTTTGAAAACAAGAAAAACCTATCCCTTTTTAAGGGCTGACTCACTTCTTTAACCCTGACTATGGCTAGAAGGCAAAATCCTTATTTCAATGACCGTATTACACTTTGTGATAGGTAATTAAAGGTTTACCTGCTTCAGCAGTCTCTTGGGATTGGGGAAAAGAGTCCATCTGTGGTTTTGTAAGTTTCAGTGCAGTGTAAGTTTCAGTGGTGTGTGTCCCTTTAAATCTGATCTCTGCTGCATGAGGGTTTTTTTTTTTCCCAAGTTGTTTAGACTGTTTGTAGGCAAAAAAAATATAACAAAAAATTTCACATAAAAACTCCGGTCCTTTTTAACTACAAGGACACCTCTTGTCCAACTTCTGATGACCATATGTGGACGGACGTTCACAGAGGTACGCAATTAGGAGGCTTTATAACGTGAAATTATAATAGGCTTTATTGTGCCTGTTCCTTTTCATCAGGAAAATTATCCAAACACAGGGGGGGAACAAAGCTTCCATTCACTTGGGAGTAATTCTAGTGAAAACACTATGCAACCAATTCACATCTCCCTAGTCAAGCATTTCTCCCCAGCCCCAAACATAGCATGAAAATAAGCAGATACAGCAGTCTCTTAATAATGAAAGTCTTATCTGTTTATCAGCTGTAGAGTAAGCTTCTCTGCTCTCCTGGAACCGCACTGAGCGTGCACAGAAAATCAGCATCCAGGTTTAGAAGTCTTATTTGGGCCTTGTGTCTTGAAAGCAGCTCTGCTAACTTTGGCAGAGCTCAAAACAAGTGTGTCTCCAAGTTCAGCTCAGGTGTCAGCTAAAGAGTTCTCACTTCCTGTTTGAACAGACAGGCTTTTGTAAGCCATCTCATTCAGGCAGGTGGTGTTTAGTAATTAACTACCAGAAGTTAACCACCACACTGCTAGATTAAAGGCACATTACTGAACAGGGATAAGTCCCCTGTTACACCCCCCTTAGTTATTTACTCACACATACTGTACATTTAATCATTCAGTGGTCAATCCTGCTACGTTTATTTAAACATGTAATATTAGTGAGTGGCCACTGTGATTTTTTTTAATTCTCTTCATTACTGAAGATTATTGACTATAATGTGAAGATCTGTTTTTTTTTCTCATCCTGTTTTTACCATTCTTCTAGTATTTACAGAGGTTTGTATGGGATTATGTATACAGTACATATAAGTGTATGAGTGTGGGTTTTTGCATGTAGTGGTTATCTGTTAAGTCATGTTCCTTTACAGTGGGTAGTTTGTTTGAAAGGCAACTCCATTTATTTGGATAGTCTCTTATTGGTAGACTGTGATGCCAATCTCAAACCTTTGGATCAAGTCTTACTCACTAGGAGATAGTTTAACATACTGTATATGGCCTAAATATTATTGCAATTTGAAAGCATTATTGGTTGTACCAATGTTATGCTATTAAAAACAGTCAAGGTCACTTCTGTTATATATTTGTATCCAAATTGTATACAGTGCATTTACTGTAGGAGCTTGTGCACCAGCAGCTGCATGGGCCAAGTGAAAGTGTCTTGGTTATCTTCAGGCACTGGTAGGTATCTTGTGGAATAGCACTGATCAGAAAATATGAACATAAATGTATTACAATTACATTAAGTTAACTTTTAAGATTTACTCTTAGAAATAGAACATTATAATGCAGTGTAAAAAACTTTGGGGGTCAGCTACTAAAGATTCTTGGCCTCAAAAATGGGGCAAAACCGTGCAAAAAAAAAACCACTCCACCAGAATTAGCAATGCCACTCAAAGCAGATGGAGATAAATCTGGTACAATTCTTGTGCAGTTTTGCAGCCAAGGAACTTTAGTAAAACATCCCATTTGTTTCAGTTTTCTCTACAGTTTTTGATACAGTACACATTATTCTGGGAAATAATGGAGAATATAAGAATACACTGTATCAATGTTCTTAACTATATAATGATTCTTTAAGAAAAGAAAACATATTCTATCCATTTTCCAAAAAACAAATAGGAAAAATATGTGAAAAAATAATTAAAAGACAAAATAAATGAAATGGGGTTGAAGATGGTTAATGATACAAAGTCACTGTGCACTACATTATGACCAACTATAAAATAGCTAACACAAAGGAAAAAGAATAGAAGATACAAATCAAGCAGTGGGGTAGATATGGTGCATAAAAGCCGTTATTTCTAGACTTTAAACTTTTTCAATTATGTACTTCGATACTCTTTAAGACAGTATAAATGAGCTGACAAAATGTGCTGATAAAAGTAAATTGACTAGAACAGCCACAGAAAATGGATACACTAAACAAAGACTTAGGCAGATTAGAACTCTAGGTTAAAAGCTCAAAATTGACATTTCAATTGAGTAGCTACTTCATCTGCGTTTGAAATAGTATCCAAATGTTTAGGGACCGCATCCATTTCTGTCATAAGTAAATATAAAGTATAGTATTATTCTTAAAATAATGACATTAGTCAACTCAGTGATAATACACTGCAGCAACAATAAATACAACAACTCTATGAATTTTTGAATAGTGTATTTGTACAATCATGAGGGGTAGATCATCAGAAGGCCATTCATTTTCAATTAATAATGTTCTGTTCCCGAAATTGGGAAATGAGGTTAATTTTCTTATTATTAACGGGTATCATCAAAGCGCATAAAATGCAAAAATAACGTCCATTAGCAAAATGACCATCGCAACGTTACCTGGATAAATGGAGATTATCGTAGCATTGAGACACGTTCGAAAATACACTGCAGATGTGCATTGGGAAAGAGTGTTATGAGAACATGTAAATTAGTGACACGATATGTAGAGTATTAGCATGCCATTAACACAGTACCCATGAGCATGTTACAATTTCAAATAAATACACATGACCAGCTGCAAACCTCATCCATTTTCAACTGCTAAGCAGTAGGAATGGCTGTATAAGCTTCTACCTCCACTGCAGGGACTTCTCCTGTTGCTCCTGCAACGGGAAGCTTTAAATGTAATGATGAGGAATTAGAGTGGTGTAGTATATAATCACTCTAAATTAATGGAGTCTCATTGCTTCAAGACCAGCACTGCCAAAAAGCAACGCATTTGGGGTTGCATGCTGGAGCGCCTTAATTCTCTTGGCAATAATGTCCGCATGATTGACATGATAAAGAAGTGGTGGGCAGGCAGCAAGTCCAAAGTAAAAAAAAATTTTTGTCTGACCATGAAGCCCAGGTAAGGAAGACGGGAGAGGGACCACTGGTCCACTTGCACATGAGCCAGATGAAAGAGCGGGTTAGCTCACTCATCGTGACCTCCCAGGTAGTGGGACTACCTGAGCATGGGGATGCATTGAAACCTCGTAAGTCACAATACAGTGCACATCACTAAACTTCTTATAATATTAAAGTTCACTGATGATTCTTGTTGCTTTCTTCTACTAATGATCATCACACTGCTTTACCATACATTTAATCTTATGCGTTGCAATCATGTAATAAAGCTGCATCCATACAGACTTTGACCGCGCGGAGGTGTGCACGTCCGTGACGTCACCTGCGTGAAGCGGGTGCGTTTTTTGGACATGGTAGATGCGCCATGGGGGGGCATGTCTAGGGTGTGTCTGTGACATCACGAGCTGGTTCACCCTCATTGGGTGAACCGCTCAAGTGACCTGCCTGTCGAGCCGAGAAATCAGTTTCAACTGATTACTGTGCAACGCGCTCCCCCTCCTGCTGTCGTGTGCGTGCGCATGCCCGCGGGCTCTATGGGCACAATAAATGCCTTAAGGCAATGTGATCGTGCGCAGACGCGGTCTTCGGCAGCATGGACGACACTTTAGAAATAGTCACTTTTCAAGTATATTGTTTTACATAAGTTAGTATGCAGAACAGGACAGAACAAAAGGGTGATACACTGTAGCATGCTTCAGCTCTCATTCATGTGCATGGGAGTAAAGGTTTTCTAAAGGTTAGCAATACTTTGTGGATCAGGGCCTCAATATATTCTAATTCAAAAATGTTCTATAGATCAATAAACAGGTTACAAAATGGCAATTTGGTTAAAAATTTGGTGCGTGACTGACCGACTGACTACTGGGTGGGTGCGTGACTGACTGAATGGATGTGTGCGTGACTGAAAGACTGGGTGGGTGCGTGACTGACCAACTGACTGACTTGGTGGGTGCGTCACTGGGTGGGTGCGTGACTGACTGACGGGTGAGTGCGTGATTGACCGACTGAATGGGTGTGTTACTGATGACTGACTGGGTGGGTGCGTGACTGACCAACTGACTGACTGGATGGGTGCATGACTGACTGACTGACTGACTGGGTGCGTCACTGGGAGGGTGCGTGACTGACTGAATGGATGTGTGCGTGACCGGCCGACTGTGTGGGTGGGAGGGTGCGTGCGTGATCGACTGACCGGGTGGGTGGGAGGTTGCGTGTGTGACCGACCGACCGGGTGGGTGGGAGGGTGCATGCCTGACCGACAGGGTGTGAGGGTGCGTGCCTGACCATCCGGGTGGGAGGGTGCATGCCCGACCGACCGGGTGGGTGGGAGGCTGCGTGCCTGACCAACCGTGTGGGTGGTAGGATGCATGCCCGACCGACCGAGTGGGAGGGTGCGTGTGTGCCCGACCGGTTGGGTGCATGCGTGCGTGCCCGACTGGGTGGGTGGGAGGATGCGTGCGTGCCCGACCAACCGGGTGGGTGCTCGACTGACGGCGTGTGCGTGAACAACCGACCAGGTGCATGACTGACCGACCGGGTGCGTTACCGACCGACCGGGTGCATGACCGACCGGATCGTGACCGACCGGGTGCGTGACTGACTGAATGGGTGGGTACATGACTGACTGACAGGGTGGGTGCGTGACTGACTGGGTGCATGACTGACTGACTGGATGGGTGCATGACTGACTAACTTGGTGGTTGCATGACTGACTGGTGAGTGACTGACTGGGTGCATGTCTGACTGGGTCTGACTGGGTGTGTGCGTGCATGCCTGACCGACCGGTTCCGCACATGCGTGCTCGACCTACCGGGTGCGTGCTTGCCCGACAGACTGGGTGCATGCGTGACCAACCGACCGGGTGCATAACTGACCGACCGGGTGCGGGACCGACCGGCCGGGTGCATGACCGAGTGCGTGACCAACTGACCGGGTGCGTGACCGACCGACTGGGTGCATGACCAACCGACCGGGTGCATGACCGAACGACCGGGTGCATGACCGACCGACCGGGTGCAGGACCAACCAGGTCGTGACCGACCGAGTGCGTGACTGACTGAATGGGTGGGTGCATGACTGACTAACTTGATGGTTGCATGACTGACTGGTGAGTGACCGACCGGGTGCGTGCGTGCGTGCGTGCCCGACAAATTAGGTGCATGTGTGACCAACCGACCGGGTGCGTGACCGACCGACCGGTGCGTGACCGACCGACCGGGTGCGTGACCGACCGGCCAGGTGCATGACCGACCGACCGGTTGCGTGAACGACTGACCGGGTGCGTGACCGACCGAATGGGTGCGTGACCGACCGACCGACCGAATGGGTGCGTGACCGACCGACCTGGTGCGTGACCGACCGAACGGGTGCGTGACCGTCCGACCGACCGGGTCCGCACGTGCGTGCTCGACCGACCGGGTGCGTGCGTGCGTGCCCAACAGATTAGGTGCATGTGTGACCAACCGACCGGGTGCGTGACCGACCGACCGGGTGCGTGACCGACCGGCCAGGTGCATGACTGACTGACCGGTTGCGTGACCGACTGACCGGGTGCGTGACCGACCGAATGGGTGCGTGACCGACCGACCTGGTGCGTGACCGACCGAACGGGTGCGTGACCGTCCGACCGACCGGATGCGTGACCGACCGGTGCGTGACCGACCGGGTGCGTGACCGACCGGCAAGGTGCATGACCGACCGAGTGCGTGACCGACCGGGTGCGTGACCGACCGACCGGTTGCATGACCGCCTGACCGGGTGTGTAACCGACCGACCGCACCGGTGCGTGACCGACTGACCGAACGGGTGCGTGACCGACCGACCTGGTGCGTGACCGAACGGGTGCGTGACCGTCCGACCGACCGGATGGGTTACCGACCGGTGCGTGACCGACCGGGTGCGTGACCGACCGGGTGCGTGACCGACCGGGTGCGTGACCGACCAAGTGCTTGACCAACCGGGTGTGTGACTGACTGAATGGGTGGGTACGCGACTGACAGACTGACTGATGGGGTGGGTGCATGACTGACTGACAGGGTGGGTGCGTGACTGACTGAGTGCATCACTGACTAACTGGGTGGGTGCATGACTGACTAACTTGGTGGGTGCATGACTGACTGGGTGCGTGTCTGACTGGGTACTGACAAAGTTGAGACATTAGGGGTTCTGACATAACAGTATTAGGATCTAAGAAGCCATTTTTTTTTTACTATTTTAGTCCGCCATCTTGTCTTGTCTTTGTGAGTTTTTATGTCATCTTTCTATGTGAAGAAATCTGTGCGAACGAACGTGTGAAACAGAGAATGGAATGTTTTCGCTCCTTGCTGACTTTATTGATCTTTCCTCATCCAATCAGCTCCAAATGAAAGTGTAAACAGGCCAGAAGTTGTGAGAAAGCCTTGTTAGTAGTTTAAGATAAGCTCAGATTCTTGCAATGAAACTGTTTCTCATACAATATGCCAGGTGGCAGAACTGACATCACATTTAACCCCATAATGATTTTTTTTAGCTTACATACATTTATCCAGTATTATTATGTATTACAAAATTACATCAGCTTTAGTATTGTTATGTATTACAAAATGATGTCATATTTAGTGACGTGCAAGCCCCCCATAAAGAGGTGGAGCTTTAGGTTTTAGGGTATAAATATATGGCATACCGTGTTATCTGGGGTAGAGCTTTTTGTTTTGAAGCTGTCTCCACTGTGTGCACTCTGAATAAACTCATTTGATAACTGAATTTTTGTTGTAACATTTTTACAGCTTTTACAGATGGTAGCAGAGGATGGTTTCCAATATCTCGGATGCAGAGCACCTGGACAGGCCACTCCTCGGTCACTCAAACCTGAACACTCATAAGAATCAAGGTAAAAGGCACCTTTTTGAGGAAAGCCTGAGTTTAAAATTGTTTGAGTGCTGTGTAGAGAGCTGGTCCTTAAAGGGTGTCTTCTCTGAGTGATGGAAACTTTATCAAGTGAGTTAATTATTCTCTGTTCCTGTATTCATTTTAAAGTGTAAGAGTTGTTAAGAGTTGTTAGGGGCTAAAGTGACAGTCCCGTTAAAAGTTTTGGTGTTTTGGTAATGAAGGTGAGTGTTTGTATGCTTAAGGGATTCTTTTCAGACCGTCCTGGGTTGTGATAAATATTTTTGTTGTCTGAGCAAGACGAGTCCCTGATTGTACATTTGCTCTATCATGTCCTTAACATACCAAGTGAGTTTATTCATGGATATCTGTTTAGAAGGTCTTATCTGTATCCATGTAATAAAAGTATAAGGTTTATCAGGACTGGGTTGGACCCGCTGAAGTGATTCAAGTTTTTTATTTGGTATAGTTATGGTGAGAATATATGATTGGGGAACAGTCTTGTGACAGGTCCTTGTTTGCATATTTACACTATTCAGAACAATAACATGCCAAAAGAGTTGTACGTAATCAGCTTGCGCTGATTATTGTAACGCTAAATTGTACAGGTCAATTAAATTTGATTATTGTATCAAGAGTATTGTACAGGTCAATTAAATTTGATTATTTTATCAGGAGTATTGTACAGGTCAATTAAATTTGATTGCTGTAACAGGGGAATAATGGGAAATCAAAAATTCTCAAAAGATTGTGTGTCTACAGACAAAAATAATAAAGAATGAATACAGAGAACGAAAAGAGAGAATATAAATATATTTTGTTGGCCAGAGAATGTCACTGTTTGTACTATTATCAACTATTTGCGCAGATGTTTAAATGAGAGATGGGTCAGGGAGCGCCGTCTCGTGTGTTTTTGAATCCCACAGGGAAACATACCTTACGTTAATATGGGTCAAAAGCATTCTGTTGAGGGACAGAAGGGTCCTGCTGCATTTATTTTAACCATTGCCAGGACAGAAGTTAATATAATAACGAGTGAAAAAGAAAGTGGATATGAAAGAAATAGCAAGTGAATTTGCTGATAGATAATCAAGGCATATTAAGATGTTGAGGAAGTAGATATTGAGGGTTATTTTTATGAAAGGTTTTTATGCAGAAATTGGGGTACAATTAGATACTGTGTATATTGTTTGGAAGGGACAGAAAGTGTTATAATTGTAAAAAGGCAGGACATTTTGCCAGTAATTGCAGAGCAGCCCTAAGAGAGAGAATAGAAGACAACGAAAAAAGAATGGGCATATGAAAAAGTAGCCCTGTAACTGGTAAAAATGTAAAAGGTTTGTTCGTACTGGCCACACGAATAGGTCTTTGAAACCAGAAAATATTCTTTTTCCTTCTGTTCTAATGACAACTAGAAAGAGAATCAGAATAACAGCAGCACAGACCACGCCAAAACTCCCCCTTTTCTCCAAAGGAATGTGCAAAAGATACGAAAAGTTAACTCAAAATCTCCGGAGCATAAAAATTAGTTTTAAAAGCATGTTATGTATGAGAAGTTGATTGGCTGTGTAGGAGAGAAGTTTGTGTCTCTGTTCTTTGTGTGTCTGTATTGTGGTTTCTGTGTGTGTAAACCAGTAAAAACACGTCAATTGCATTTCTATAGGATTAGGAAATGTTGGAAATATTTTAAGCTCACACGTATTGTTTAAATTATATATGGTGTGTATCTAACCTCAGTTGTATAATTGTCCCGTTTTTATTTTTGAGAGGCCATACATTTTTTCATTTTTATTGCTGTGGAGAGAGCTCCATTTTAAACTTTGAGCTGAAGTTTCAATCCAGTAATTAATATTTAGAAGACAGAGAAACTGTTTTGTTATCTGCTCGGCACTCTCAAGGTCTTTTTGGCGAAACGCCCGGGCTGGCTAATTGCCCAAGATAAACAAACTCTGAAATTATTTTGTAGCCAAATGAATAATAATGCTGAGTGTCTTTAAAAAAATAAAGCTGGCAGTGTGTTCGGCACTGTGCAAAGAGATTATATTACAAAAATTAGTGTGAAGTCCTATATAAAAGCATTTGACTATCAACTGAATATGTGATGTATTTTATAACTTCTAACCATTTATTTTTCCATAGGTGTTCTATTTTATTATAAGTAGTAGTTACTGTTAAAATCACTGTATAATATATCATTCTAATTCTGCTGATTAAGCAAACAACATCCTAGTTGCTAATTTATTTATTTGTAGAATGTTTTTGCCAGGAAGTGGTGCATTGGGAGTCACCTCTCGTTTATGGGTGTGTCCTAGGTATAGAGTTAAAGGACAGGTGATACATAGTTGCAAATACAGTTACATAAGTGAGCAGGGTATACATTATATGCAAGGCATTTCACATTTTTAGCAGAATTGTTACAATGGAGTGTTTGGTAGATAGAGGAGTGTAGAACGAGCACTGCGGTTAGAATAGGCTGGAGGCAAAGTTCTATTGAAAAAAAACTTTATTACGGCATGCAAGCCAAGTTAAAACAACATGAGGAGAATCCTCTGACGCGTTTCGTCCCTAGGGGGCTTTATGTAAGAGTAATTTTATGGTAGCCGGACATTGCTATTTATAGCCCCTCTCCCCTGTGTGCAGGTACGTAGCTCCTCCCTACAATCTCCGCTGTCTCCACAGCTGATGGATACTTATTTATTAGTGGAGGTATGGCGCCACGCACCCGCACACCACGGGCAGATAGCTAATATATTAAAAAGAACTTAAACCATCATTTATACCCTCATCTATGTGTACACTTACAGTAGCGGCACACATTATTCTTACAAATCACCGGTTTGTCCCTGGCTGGTTCCTGGAATGCCACGCTGTTCACCCGGAGCATGCCGCGTTTCCAGCCAGGGTCATGCCCGGCTGACGCGCTGTTGATGTGTTAATTGATAATGGTTCAGGATTTACTAGGCTGCAATGCTTCGCGTGTCCGCCAGATGGCATAAATTCATGAATTGTAATGCAGTATATATATATATATATATATATATATATATATATATATATATATATATATTGTATAACAACAACCCCTATAACCCCTAACATACATTACTGTACACATACAGTTCTGTATACTGTATGCACATCAATGATACTATAGGCCGGCGGGGGCGAGATGTGTTTGCAGCAGAAAGAGAACCGCTGCTCTCTCTGCGCAAACATCGGCACATTAAAAATTATTTAAAATACATTTTTATTCATAGTGTAGATGTGCAGGGGGTCTCCGGAGCTGAACCGCGTTGGTTTCAGGTCCGGGGACCCCCTGCTCCCCGAGATACAGCCCCCTTTATGAGGTGCCGGTATCCCTCATAACACATATATAAATAAACACTCATTCCTTACCATTGCGGCTATGTGCTATGGTAACGAAGCAGCATGACTGTATTTTTAATAATATTGTACAGTGAGCAGGGGGTTCCCTGAGCCACAAATCAAAACTCAGGGGACCCCCTGCTCCTGCACAATATTATTAAAAATACAGAAATGCTGCTTCATTACCATAGCTGATAGCCGCTAAGGCAATGAAGGGGTTAACCCACCGTGCCCGCTTTATTGTGGGTAGCGGGGGTGGGTGAAGGGGGTATTTGGCCCTTGGTGTGAGTTTAGGACTTGCGGGGGGGTTGCGAGTACACTTAACCCCGTCACGGCATGAAGGGGTTAACCCCTCCCGCTACCACCCCGCAAGCCCTAAACAACCATCGTTGGGGCAAATACCCCCTTCACCCACCCCCGCTACCCACAATAAAAAAAATTCACACACAGCAGCCGCCCAAAAAATAAATAAATCTAAATAAATAAATAAATACATGAATATAAATAAATACATTTAAAATACATTTTTATTCATAGTGTAGATGTGCAGGGGGTCTCCGGAGCTGAGTGCTGGGTGGAGCCTCCAGGACGTGCTGCAACGTGCATACTCACTGAGAGGAGAAGAGGTCGATCAGCTGGGAACATCATCAGAGGAGGGACTAGGCGCTCCGAGTCGCGGCCACGAAGCGGGGAACTACGCCAACTCCAGCCTCTTCCTGCATCCCCTCGGCATCCTCCCATGTGAGCGGACGGCATGTTGTAGGCCACATATAGGGCATAACGGCATGTGAGTACATGTTTTTTAACCCTCTTGTTTTAGTAATAAATGTTTTGGTATCACACTATTGGTGCCCATCTTTCTTTCCACACAGTCTGTGGTGTTGCTGACTTTTGGAGTGAGGCCTTCGTCACCAGCTGTAAATATCCAGTCAGGAGCCAACCGTGAGGAAATCAAAGGAACCTTTTGAGGCCCATTTCCATCCACTTTTAAGTAAGTAGCTGGCAACGGTGGGGGTGTACAGAACTGACCATAAGGTACTGCGCAATGGCTGTCTTGTTTTTATCCCCAGATCAGCCTTCAATTTAAAGGAACCGAATACTGTGGACTGTGGATCTCACTTTTTTTATCATCATTTGATTCATGGGACTACATTCTTCTTGCCAGGTTTAATATCTGTTAGTGCGCCTAGGAAATTATTGTTTTGTCATATATGTTTTTTGTTTTTTGTGTATGCTTTGTATACATGCCTTGTGGATAGGCTTGTTTTTCATTCCTGTGGCAGCCATTCCCCATTCTACCAAGTTAGTTTGTGAGGGATCACCTATAGAGTTTCCCACAAAGGGGATTCTCTCTTGTCATTTAGAGCACTTATTCATTTAAATTAGTGTATAAGGTTAGGTTTAATAGGTTTGAGCGCTGAATATATGTTTTTAGTTTAATTTCTTCACTATATATATATATATATATATATATATATATATATATATATATATATATATATATATATATATATATATATATATATATATACAGTATATATATAACAACAATCCCTACACATATATATATATATATATGCACATATAGCTGTATGCTCATCTGCATGTCTTAGGCAGGTCTGCAACTCCGCCTTTCAACATTATCACCCAGCATACAGCACTTCCACTGCAGCAAGGGATTCTGGGAAATGACATGCAAATGAGCACACAGTGTCACCTTTTTTATATATATATATGTATAGGGATTGTTGTTATATATATACTGTATATATATATATATATATATATATATATATATATATATATATATATATATATATATACTGTATATATATATATATATATATATATATATATATATATATATATACTGTATATATATATATATATATATATATATATATATATATATATATACTGTATATATATATATATATATATATATATATATATATATATATATATATATATATATACAGTATATATATATATATATACAGTATATATATAACAACAATCCCTATACATATATATATAAAAAAAAAGTGACACTGTGTGCTCATTTGCAGGTTTGTCGAACACTGTATATATATATATATACACACAATATATACACACACATGATGAACCAATATAAAAATAAATGTAGAAGGGTTATCAAAACCATACTGTACTACAAATAACACTTCTCAATACAGACACACTACATTACAATGAATATCCTTTAATAAACCTAACTGATCTTACAATCTAAATCATCAAATGCCAATGAAAAACCTCACATTCCAATCAATACATTGCATTTACATTGTACTAAATGATGCATAAAATCTATGCACCGTATACATTCTGCAAATGAATGTGAACAATATCATTGCAAGCTAAATAAAAATACTGTACTCCAAACAAGTCAACTATTTATACCAATCAAAATCAATATATAAGTACCAACCAGAAAACAAAATTTAAAACCAAAGCTAACTCTTACAATACCAAGGATTACATCTATCTAATTGTAAAAAACATTATACTGTACACACATTGAAGCATTGCAATAAACAACATAAAGTACAGTACATCCCCTGTATCTCCCTGCCTTGAATGTAATCTGTGTAAAGCCCCCCCCTAATGTTTCTGTTAAATATCCCTGCCTTGAGTGTAATCTGTTTAAAGCCCTCTCCCCCCTAATGTTTCTGTTAAATCTCCCTGCCTTGAGTGTAATCTGTATAAAGCCCCCTCCCCCTATTGTGTCTGTTAAATCTCCCTGCCTGTGTTGCTGTGTGTGCAGTTTATGTAAATGTGGGGAGGGGGAGTGGGTTATAACCCCACCTCCTTGACTGTGATCTGTGTAAAGCCCCCCCCCCTAATGTTTCTGTTAAATCTCCCTGCCTTGAGTGTAATATGTATAAATCCCCCTCCCCCTATTGTGTCTGTTAAATCTCCCTGCCTGTGTTGCTGTGAGTGCAGTTTATGTAAATGTGGGGTGGGGGGGGGACCTGATGTGCATACTGTGAGGTCTAACCACCCTCACCCACTACCCACATACCGTTACCCCCCCCCATCCTGGCCATGGCCCCTCCGCTTCTGCAAAACAGACACAAAAATTAAAACATCCATAGTAATGTCCCCTAACCCCTTAATCACCATAGCGGTTATTAACCACTACAGTCATTAAGGGGTTAACCCACCCTCACCCACCACTCAGGACGCCTACATACCCTCCCACACTAACCCGTCACCCCATGAGGCCTAACCCCCCTCACCACTACCCACAAGGGAGGCCTACCCACATACCGTTGGGGAACCCCTCCCCCCGGGAACCCCCCCTGGGGAAACCCCCCCCCCCATCCCCAGTACCCACAATAAAAACAATAGTGACCCACAATAAACATCATTATATTTATTAAATACATTACCCACCCCTGTGCCCCCCCATAAATACAAGGTTTATCCTTTTACAAACAGGGTTCATAACGCAGCCCCACGCGAGTCCCCGGTGGGCTGGCGGGGCACCTGACAGACCTACAGGGTACCAGCAGCCCTTTTCAAACAGGTTCTGGAGGCCTGCTGGTGGGTCCCGCCAGCACCATGGCCCCCAGGTGGTTTCCTTGGGTCACCGTGGGCCACAATTGGGTCCCCACGGTAGGCTCAAGGATATCTGGGAGCCCTGGGTCAGACCCACAGGTGTCTGCGGGGCCTCGGGTGGTTCCCACGGGGGTCTGGGGAACTCACGGTGCTCACTACGGGTCCGCGGTGCCCCCACAGAAGTGGGACCACACATCTTCAACCCCGCACCTACGGGTCAGCGGTGCCACCACAGAAGTGGGACCACACAGCTTTATCCCCGCAGACTATGGGTCCGCGGTGCCCCCACAGATGTGAGGCCACCGCTTCATCCCCGCATGTGTCACCCGTGGAACCACCAGCCTGGTACCCGTGAGGTACTCAGAGGTCTCACGCGGAACCACGGAACAAACCCTGAATGTAAAAAAAATAAACCTGGCCTATAAATTCAATACTTACACCCCCCCCCCCAACACCTACAGTACAATAATGTGCAAAATAACTATTATCCAAATATGGATAATAGATTAATTGCCCATTATTAAAAACATTAACTAGCATATTCAAATAAATAATAAAGTGCTACTGACCTCATCAAGAAGAAGTCTCCGTCGCCAGCAACATTCTTGTCTTGTCCACAAAATACATTGCCAAAACAAAGCCAATACATTGCAATTACATTCAGATATCAATTAACCCCTTAAACACCTTATCGGATAATAACCGCAAAGGTAATTAAGGGGTTAAGCCACACTGGCCCGATTCTTACCCTTCACCCATGAATTTGTACAGTTGCTTCATCATGCAACTATATATACAGTATATATATTTATATATATATATTGTGGCAGGATGGCCGTGGTAAGTGAGGAGACAACACGTCTTTTCCGGTGAAATAATGCTGTTGGGTTTATTTGTCCAAAAACGGTAACTAAACAATGGGTACACTGTCCCTTTAAAATTGAAATGAAACCAAAACCTAACCCCGGTCGGGGTACTAGCTAAACAAAAGTGCAGGCTAACTATCTGGCTGGCTAGCTAACCTATTCCAGCCCAATAAAGTACAGCAAACGCAGTTGGCTCCTTACCTGGGAGCTTTATTCTTCCCTCTTGGGACAGGATCGCTTTGGGCAGCTTATGTCTGTCTTAACACTTCTCTGTCTTCCCTCTATGCCTCAGAGAGAGAGACTGCCGCCCCAGAGGCATTTCCTCTTCCTGTTTTTAAAGCAGGTAAAGGAGCTTTATTCAAATCACCTGTGGTCTGCTTGACAAGCTGAGTTAACCCCTCGTTTACTGGATAGCATGCATACTGCCATCTCCTATTCACATACACGGAGTCAATGACCCTATCACATATCCCCCTTCCCAGCATAACGTTAACGAGTGGAGCGGCCCGTGCACCAAGACTGCGCACCCTAGAGAGTGCATCAGCTTTACCGTGCAGTATGCCTGGCCGATGTTGGATCGTAAAGTTAAAAGGTTGCAACGACAGGAACCAACGGGTAACTCTTGAGTTCTTTTCTTTATTTCTGTGCATCCACTGTAGTGGTGCATGATCTGTTACGAGTGTAAAAGATCTGCCTAAAAGGTAATATTTCAATGTGTCTGTTGCCCACTTTACGGCCAAACACTCTTTTTCTACTGTGGCATATCTTTGTTCGCGGGGACACAATTTGCGACTTAAATAGAGGACCGGGTGTTCCTCTTCTCCTACAAACTGGGACAGTACTGCTCCGAGACCTACTTCGGAGGCGTCCGTTTGTAAAAAAAACTCCTTTTTAAAGTCCGGGGCTACCAAGACTGTGTGACAACAGAGCGTTGTGCGTAGGTCTACAAATGCGGTCTCCGCATTACTGTTCCATTTTACAACATCAGGTGCCTTTGCCATTACTAGATCTGAAAGCTGTGCAGCCCGGGTTGCAAAATGGGGTATAAATCGCCTGTAGTAACCTACAATGCCCAGAAACATCCTAACCTGTTTCTTTTTTAGGGGACGGGGCCAACTCTCAATGGCTTCAACTTTATTGAGCTGGGGTTTTACTATCCCCCTTCCCACAACATAGCCAAGATATTTTGCCTCTGCTAGGCCGACTGAACATTTAGCTGGATTGGCTGTAAGACCCGCCTCCCGAAAGGTTCTTAACACTGCTTCAACCTTTCCTAGTTGTGAGTCCCCATCTGGACTATGAATTACCACATCGTCTAAGTACGCTGAGGCGTAGTTCGAGTGTGGGTGTAGCAATTTATTCATCAACCTTTGGAAGGTTGCAGGTGCCCCATGAAGACCAAAGGGTAAAACAGTATACTGAAATAGACCATCAGGTGTGGAGAAGGCCGTTTTCTCTTTTGCTGACCTTGTTAAGGGGATGACTACCCCTGGCTTGGTGATGATATCATGAGAAATCATCCTAGTTTTCCCTGGTACGCTGGAAAAGACATCTCTGTTCCTTTTCACCAAATCTACAGCTTCTCTGTGTTGTTCAGGCGTAAGTTCTGCCGATATTTGAACAAGTGGTTACTCCCCTTTCCTGGATTCGTTAGCTACTACCGACAGGCATACCTCTCTATCCTTCCAGGATTTTAATAGATTTATGTGATAGATTTGCTCTACCTTCCTCCCGTCTGGCTGTCGAATTTTATAATTCACCGGGCCGACCTGTTCTAGAACCTCATATGGCCCCTGCCAATGTGATAACAGCTTGCTTTCGGCCGTGGGAACAAGGACCATTACTCGGTCCCCTGGTCGGAAGTTGCGAACCGTAGCCTGTCTGTTGTAAAGGTTCCGTTGGGCCCTCTGTGCCTCTTCTAGATGCTGTCTGACTATGGGGGTAATATGCGCAATACGGTCTTTCAAATCTTCCACAAATTGGACGACATTTTTCCCTGGCACAGCTTGTTGCTCCCACTCTTCTTTGAGGCTATCCAGAATCCCTCTTGGGCGTCTCCCATACAGGAGTTCAAATGGGGAAAACCCCGTAGAGGCCTGTGGTACCTCTCGGATAGCAAACAAGAGATAAGGCAACAAGGTGTCCCAGTTCTTCCCATCACTAGCGACTACCTTTCTCAACATCATCTTCAACGTCTTATTGAATCGTTCTACCAGTCCGTCCGTTTGTGGATGGTACACAGAGGTTCTTAGGGACTGTATTTTTAGCTCTACACATAAGTCTCGCATAAGTTTAGATGTAAACGGGGTACCCTGATCTGTCAGAATTTCTTTCGGTATCCCGAGTCGGGAAAACACCTGTAACAATTCCTTAGCTATAGCTTTGGAGGAAGTGTTACGTAAAGGTAGTGCCTCTGGATATCGAGTGGCATAGTCTAGGATCACCAGAATGTACTGATGATCCTTGGCAGATTTCTCCAAGGGACCCACTATATCCATGGCAATCCTCTCAAATGGGACCTCAATAATAGGCATAGGGATCAACGGGGCCCTCAAACGTGGTCGGGGGGCTGTCAACTGACACTCGGGACAAGAGGCACAGAATCTCTTTACTGCATTATATATCCCTGGCCAGTAAAACCTTTTTAGGATTCTTTGCTGTGTCTTCTCTACGCCCAGATGACCCAAATGAGAGTGTGCTAGCTCTAGGACCTTCCTCACTAATAAACTGGGTACTAAAATTTTTTCTATTTCTTGGCCCTCCTCTTGGCTCACATGGTATAACAAATCATTCTTAATGTAGAAATATGGATAGGATTCCTTTGTGGTTCCTTCTGTGGTCCCCATTAACTTCTACCACCTGGCTAAACCCATTTTTCAACTGGGGATCATTAGCCTGTTCTCTACCAAAGTTAGTTAGGGACAGTTCTAGACTTCCAAAACCTTCTTCATCTGGAGTTTGGTCGGTTACCTCCAAGGGTAACTCAGACACCTGATCATCAACAGGCCCTGTCTCGGACAACTCTTCTCCCTCTGGTCTCTCTCCGTTAGGGGTAGTGACCAGTGCTAACTGGGGTGGGGGTGTACCTCTTTTTTTTTCGTTCCTACGTTCCCGTTTTGACTTAGGGGTTTTAGACACCTCGGCTATTAATTCGGGGTCTGTAAATGGAAAAAGCTCATCTGGAGTAGGATTGTTCAAGGTGAGCTGTCCTCTGATCAGAGTGTCAAAACCAGGGAAATTACAGCCTAACACTAGGGAATGGGGTAATTTTGGCACAACTGCTGCCATAGTTTCGATGACTTGCCCCTCGACTTTTACTTTTATCAGAGTTGTGGTGTACGGAAGCGTACACCCATGCACACATAATACCCGCAACTTCTCACCCTGGGGTAACCAGAGAGGCTTAACCAACTTCCCGGATACCAAGTTAATATTGCTCCCTGAGTCTACCAGTGCAGAGACTGGTTTTCCATTTAACATCACCGTGGTGAGGAAGTTGTGGGTACGTTTTCCCTCGCGGGTCATACCCACCATTCCACAAAATTCAGACTAACCATATGCACACTCCATTGGCTCAGACAACTGTGGGCAGTGAGCCTTAATATGCCCCGTCTCCCCACACTCAAAACAAACAATTGGCCCAGTTCGTTCTTGAAACCCTTTCTGAAATTTAGAGTTTCTGTCCTTATCCTGGTTTTCTTCCACCCGCTCAAATCGTGCGAACGGTCGTGGGTCTTGGCGCCAGCGCTGGCCTCTACTGTTCGTGTTGGGACGTGGGTTGTAGTTTGTGCGAGTGGGGCGTGACAGTTCACGGGTAGCCATAAACTGCTCCACTGCGCCTACCATGGAATCACAAGAGAGGGGATCTCCCTGCCCCACCCACTGTTGAAGGTCCTGGGGTAACGCTCGAATGAAGCGGTCCAACACCACCATATCAAGGATCCGTGCCGGGCTATGTTCCTCTGGTTTTAGCCACTTGGACGCTAGGTAAATCAAATCCCATAACAGGGATCTGGGCAGCTTCTGTTCCTGGTCTTTCCACTTATGGAACCTCTGCGCACAAACGGCTTGAGTCACACCAATCCTTGCAAGGATTTCGCTTTTCAGACAGTCATAATCTGCTGCGGCTTCTTCGTCAAGGTCACAATACGCTTTTTGGCCTTCCCCCAGTAAAAAGGGTGCGATAATCCCAGCCCATTTGGAGCGGGCCCACCTTTCCCGGGAAGCGATTCGCTCAAAGGACCTGAGGTATCCCTCGACGTCATCGTGTGGCGTCATTTTCTGCAGGTACTCGTTCGCCTGGACGGGCCGCGCTGGGGCCGTACTTGACAAGGCCATTTTAATCTGGGCCAGCTGCTCAATCAGTTGCTTCTGTGTGTCTGCAACAATGTCAATCTGGGCTGCAAATAACCGGTTCGTCTCGCGTTGTGCAGCCGTGCTGTCCTGTCCCTGTTTGTTAGCTTCTTGCTGGACAGCGGTGCTGTGTACTAAGGCCTTCACAACGTCTTCCATAGTGGCAGCTACCATGTGGACAGATTCCACCAGACGCAATCTGTAGCTCCGCCCCTTTTATTTTTATCGGCCAAAACACATGGTTTTCACGGCCCAATCAGGGCCGTGGGAACCATATGACGAAAATGTGATGTCATAGGCCTTTAAAAGCCTATGTCGTCTCATTTTGAAGCCAGACGCCGCGGAAGAAGGACCTCCGGAGAAGAAAGAAGACCAGGGCGTGGCCGAAGATGGAAAGAAGACCCCGCCCCGCCTGGAAGAAGATAGAAGAAAGAAAAATACAGATGAAGATGAAGATGGATTACAATTAGAAGACCCGTGGATTGATTTGGATTTTTAGTTTAATGTTTATTTTTTTGTATGGTTTATTATTTTACAGGTTCCTGTTCGTGGATTGGTTCGTGAGTAAGCTGCGCAACGGGAGTCGGTGGGGGCAAGTAATGGTAAGTGAACTAAAGAAATGTATTTTATTTAACTTGTTAATTTTTTTAAAAGCTTTTTTAACATGTGTATTTTTTTTGTGGTATATCATTTCTTGCAACTGTATTTATGTATGTATATATGTCTAAAGAGATATATACATACAGGGTAAAAAATTATGTTGTTTTAAAAGCTTTCTTGTGTTTTAAATTAATTTGTCTATGCTGCTATGCTTTATTGTGTGTTTAAAGTATTTTAAAATTAGAAAGATGTAATTGTTGATATTGTGTGCTTGTGTTCAGGGTTAGCCTTGGTTTTAAAGTTTGTATTCCGGTTGGTACTTATATTTTTTCACATGCTGAATTGTTCTGCTCGAGGCGTGAATTAGTTAATTGTTTCATTGTTCGGGATGGACTGTCAATTGTTTAGGGATGTAAATAATGATTGCTAATTGATTTTTGTTTACTTGATTGGTTAAAATAGTTGACTTGTTTGGAGGAACTGTACTGTATTTGTATTTAGCTTGCAATGATATTGTTCACATTAATTTGCAGAATGTATATGGTGCATAGATTTTATGCATCATTTATACAATGTAAATGCAATGTATTGATTGGAATGTGAGGTTTTTCATTGGCATTTGATGATTTAGATTGTAAGATCAGTTAGGATTATTAAAGGAAATTCATTGTAATGTACACTGGCGACACACTTTATTCGAGCTCGGCTAGTCCCACGAATTCGGGTATACCCGGGTGTATTGAGGTTTGTGACTGTTTTCTGCCCGAGTGCATTGAGGTATTTTCCACGCAGGGATTGAAGCATTTTATTCCCGCTGGCTGCAATACTGCACAGTATATACATATATACTGTATTACAATTCATGAATTTATGCCATCTGGTAGACACGCGAAGCATTGCAGCCTATTAAATCCTAATCATTATCATTTAACAGATCAGCCGCCCATCAGCCAGGCATGAACCCAGGCTGGGAAGGCAAACGCAACGGGGCTTGTCAGAGGTGAGGAGCGGCGCATTCCAGGTATCTGCCAGGTACATACTGGGTATTTGCTCGAATAAAGTGTGTCGGTGCAGTAGTGTGTCTGTATGGAGAAGTGTTATTTGTAGTACAGTATGGTTTTGATAACCCTTCTACATTTATTTGTAAATCGGTTCATCATATGTGTGTATATACTGTATATATATATATATATATATATATATATATATATATATATATATATATATATATATATATATATATATATATATATATATACTGTATATATAGTTGCATGATGAAGCAACTGTACAAATTCATGGGTGAAGGGTGGGTATCAGGCCAGTTTGGCTTAACCCCTTAATTACCTTTGCGGTTATTATCCGATAAGGTGTTTAAGGGGTTAATTGATATCTGAATGTAATTGCAATGTATTGGCTTTTGTTTTGGCAATGTGTTTTGTGGACAAGACAAGAATGTTGCTGGCGACAGAGGCTTCTTCTTGATGAGGTCAGTAGCACTTTATTATTTATTTGAATATACTAGTTAATGTTTTTAATAATGGGCAATTAATCTATTATCCATATCTGGATAATAGTTATTTTGCACATTATTGTACTGTAGGTGTTGGGGGGGGGGTGTATGTATTGAATGTATAGGCCAGGTTTATTTTTTTACATTCAGGGTTTGTTCCGTGGTCCCGCGTGAGACCTCTGGAGACCACCTGTGGTTTCCTCGGGTATCTCACGGGTACCAGGCTGGTGGTTCCACGGGTGACACATGCGGGGATGAAGCGGTGGCCTCACATCTGTGGGGGCACCGCGGACCTGTAGTCTGCGGGGATGAAGCAGTGTGGTCCCACTTCTGTGGGGGCACCGCTGACCCGTAGGTGTGGGGTTGAAGATGTGTGGTCCCACTTCTGTGGGGGCACCGCGGACCCGTAGTGAGCACCCCTGAGTTCCCCAGACCCCCGTGGGAACCAACCGAAGCCCCGCAGACACCTGTGGGTCTGACCCGGGGCTCCCAGACATCCTTGGCCTACCGTGGGGACCCAATTGTGGCCCACGGTGACCCAAGGAGACCACCTAGGGGCCATGGTGCTGGCGGGACCCACCAGCAGGCCTCCAGAACCTGTTTGAAAAGGGCTGCTGGTACCCTGTAGGTCTGTCAGGTGCCCCGCCAGCCCACGGGGACTCGCATGAGTCATTACTGACACTAGTGAAATCTCGTCCCATGATCTCTAAAGGCCATGTCTGTACATACTGTGCTATATGTATGCACACACAGCTGTCTCTCACACATACTAATACTCCTTGTTTTTCCATCCCTATACACCAATAGGGACCACTAAGGATACACACACACTTTTAGTTGTGCTACAAACTCTCCCAATTCCACACCCACCCACACCATTTATATCCACTCCCACTCCACACACACCTTGTGTAAAGCACTGTATATTCTGTGGGCTCTCCATTCATTTTTATTCACACTGATACACATACACACTGTTTCTTCACTTGTTTCAGTAACCTTTTGACACCTCTAGCCATAAAACACATCCACACCGGGGGAAGGAACAGCACAGATAACATTCCAATAGACACTGTTTTTAAGTATACATTTTGCTTATTCATTGTAACATCGCCGGAAGAAGAGATCAGTGTATCTTGAAAGCTCGCACAAATAAAAGCATTTCGTTAGCCACAGAACGGTATCATCTATTTATTTTTTGATTATTGAAGCTCGGCTAACACGGTACTGATACCTCTACTTATATATATATATATATATATATATATATATATATATATATATATATATATATATATATATATATATATATATATATATATATATATATAGGGATTGTTGTTATATATACTGTATATATATATATATGTATATATATATATATATATATAAACAGAAAAAGAGAGAGAGAGCGCACGTCCCATAGCATAATACTGCGTAATTTATTATAAAATTAGGGAAGGGATGGAGGGGGGGGGGGAATCGCACTCACAAGATAAAAAGTTTTAAAATGCAGTTTGTGAATTATATCACCACCATCCGGTACTGCTGGGTGAAGTCACTTCCAGATAGCTGATCAATATCACCGCCAACCGGATAAGGACACCGTTATACCGTCTGTATGCTGTTCCAATTCAGCTCTCCACTCCGAATGGCCGCTGTAATCTTCCCGCGCTTGGTATGGCCTCGTGCGCGTGCGCAGCGTCTTCGTGACGTAATCGCGCTTCCCTGAAGCGTTTCGTCACCAATCGGCGACTTTCTCAAAGGGCTGATGAATCATGGGAAAAAGTCCTGCCCTTTTATACAGCCAGTCCAGTGATTAATGATTAATCGCAAGGTGATGTTTTAACCCTTAATGTGCTAATAGGGTGCTGCTCAATTGAATAGATACTACCAATGGCTGACAGCAAAAGAGGCAAATTAGGAACCATAATATATGGAGATAAACACTTAATGTGGGAGGATCTAAATCACTTAATTCATATACAAAACACATAAAATTACATAGTTAAAACTACATTACACTCTAAGAATAAAAATGGATGTAATTCATATGTTGGGATGAGTTAACTGACAGACAAAATACATCTAGCTCTAATAAAAATACTCTTATTGGTCAAATAATTACTACATATAAAAAATGAAATAATAATATATTCCTTATATGAAACATATGAGTTAAAATTAAACATTGAATTATACTAATAAACACATAACAAAAGTGTTAATGGTTAACAATGTGTTATTCCATCAAGGAACAAGGAGTCTAAGGGGTGTATATGGGAGAGAGAAAGAGTTATAGGGATGGGTGTATGAGATACACCACAACTGTTTATATGTGTATGTTGATAAATGTAGAGCTTAATTTATTATATAAAATATAATTATATATTTATTTATATTCATGTATTTATTTATTTATTTAGATTTATTTATTAATTGTGGGGCTGCTGTGCGTGAATTTTTTTTATTGGGGGTAGAGGGGGTGGGTGAAGGGGGTATTTGGCCCTTGGTGTGAGTTTAGGACTTGCGGGGGGATTGCGGGTGCACTTAACCCCTTCACGACCGTAGCAGTTAATATCGCTACGGTCGTGAAGGGGTTAAGTGCACACGCTACCCCCGCAAGCCCTAAACAACCACCGTTGGGGCTAATACCCCCTTCACCCACCCCCGCTACCCACAATAAAAAAAATTCACACACAGCAGCAGCAGCACAATTAATAAATAAATCTAAATAAATAAATAAATACATGAATAGAAATAAATACATTTAAAATACATTTTTATTCATAGTGTAGATGTGTAGGGGGTCTCCGGAGCTGAACCACTTTGGTTTTAGGTCTGGGGACCCCCTGCTCCCTGAGATACAGGCCCCTTTAGGGGGTGCCGGTATCCCTCTGCTTGGTTTACATGCCGCGGTCACGTGATCGGGAACTTAAATGCAGAGGGATACCGGCACCTCATAAAGGGGCTGTATCTGGGGACGCAGGGGATCCCCGGACCTGAAACCAACGCGGTTCAGCTCCGGAGACCCCCTGCACATCTACACTATGAATAATATTTTATTTTAAATGTATTTATTTATATTCATGTATTTATTTATTTATTTAGATTTATTTATTTATTTTTTGGGCGGCTGCTGTGTGTGAATTTTTTTTATTGTGGGTAGCGGGGGTGGGTGAAGGGGATATTAGCCCCAACGATGGTTGTTTAGGGCTTGCGGGGGTAGCGGGAGGGGTTAACCCCTTCATGACCGTAGCGGTAATAACTGCTACGGCCATGAAGGGGTTAAGTGCACCCGCAACCCCCCCGCAAGTCCTAAACTCACACCAAGGGCCAAATACCCCCTTCACCCACCCCCACTACCCACAATAAAGCGGACACGGTGGGTTAACCCCTTCATTGCCTTAGCGGCTATCAGCTATTGTAATGAAGCAGCATTTCTGTATTTTAATAATATTGTGCAGGAGCAGGGGGTCCCCTGAGTTTTGATTTGTGGCTCAGGGAACCCCCTGCTCACTGTACAATATTATTAAAAATACAGTCATGCTGCTTCGTTACCATAGCACATAGCCGCAAAGGTAAGGAATGAGTGTTTATATATATATGTGTTTTATTCATACTGTAGATGTGCAGAGGGTCTCCGGAGCTGAACCGCTGTGGTTTTAGGCCCGGGGACCCCCTGCTTCCCGAGATACAGGCCCCTTTAGGGGGTGCCCGTATCCCTCTGCTTTGTTTACATGCCGCGGTCACGTGATCGGGACCTTTTAAATGCAGAGGGATACCGGCACCTCATAAAGGGGGCTGTATCTTGGGAAGCAGGGGGTCCCCGGACCTGAAACCAATGCGGTTCAGCTCCGGAGACACCCTGCACATCTACACTATGAATAAAAATATATTTTAAATCATTTTTTATGTGCAGATGTTTGCGCAGAGAGATCAGCGGTTCTCTCTCTGCTGCAAACACATCTCACCAGGGGACGGCCTATAGTATCATTGATGTGCATATACAGTACTGTATGTGTATGTTAGGGGTTATAGGGGTTGTTGTTATACAGTATATACTGTATATATACAGTATATACTGCATTACAATTCATGAATTTCTCCGCTTCAAAGACAACAGCTCGCAAACGCCCCCATGCGTTTTTACACGGCATTGCAGTATTGCAGCCAGCGGGAATAAAATGCTTAAATCACAGCCGCGAAAATAACGCAATACACCCCGGGAGAAAACGACACAAAACCGCACATCAGCGGGATATTCTGAAATTTGCGGAGCTAGCCAAGTAAGAATAAAGTTGGTCGCCACTGTATGTAGATGGACGTTCACAGAGGTACACAATTGGAGACTTTATAAGGTGAAATTATAACGAGGCTTTATTGTGCCTTTTCCTTAACATTAGGAAACCATCCAAACAAGGGGGAAACAAGGCTTCTATTCACTTGGGAGTGGTTCTAGTGAAATTCTATGCAAGTCACAACTCCCTCAGTTAAGCATGTCTCGCAGCCCCAAAACATATAGCATGAAATAAGCAGATATAAGAAGTCTCTTAAGAATGAAAGTCATCTGTTTCTTGGCGGGAAAATCTTCTCAGTTCCTGGTTCAGCTCCCTTCCCTCAGGGTGTGTCAGCATTCAGGTTTAGAAGTTTTCCCTGTGTCTTGAAATCAGCTATGCTGTATCTTCTGGCAGAGCTCAAGACAGGTCAGCTCCAGAGATCTGTGTTCTCTTGGTCAGTCTCTCCTTGGAGACTCAAGAACCCCTGCTCTGTCTCCAAAGTTCAGCCCACAAGTGAGCTAAGGAGTCACTTCCTGTCTCAACAGACAGGCTTTTGTAAGCAATCTAAATCAGGCAGGTGGTGTTTATTAATTGACTACCAGCAGTTATCCACCACACTGCTAGATTAAAGGCACATTACTTGAACAGGGATTACTCCCATGTTACAACTTACTTATACAAACAGGCTAAAAATAAGCATTTGTAGTATGTAATTCATTAGTTGCTTAACTTGGACACATAGTGACGGCATACTGTTACAAAGTTTAAAGAAAAATAATAACAACTACCAGCCTGTCCGTCTAACCCATCAAACTGGTACAAACACACAACAGTACATATTTTTTTTTTTTTTTAAACATACATAATAAACAATTAATCAAGACAGGAATGCATATATTGTAAATCCATCCTAAGACTGAATGAACCCACACATATGGTATGCAATCCCACAGGATACAGACCCATATAACTATATCTTAGCCTAAAAAGGACTAAGAAAAAAAGGGAAAAAAAAACAATAAAAGAATAGAGAGAATAAAATAAAAAAATATTAATAATAGAGAACAAATGTACATAAAAAACAGAAAAAAATGTACATTTGAAAACAAAACAACTAAATAAATGAAAAAAATGTTATTGCTAAAATACAATAAACTCTTTGATAAAGCGCCTCCACGGCGGGAAACGCATCAGAGTTCCTTTTAACCTGTGTATGTCAAGTTCTTGGCATTATGGCCCAATAAAATAGTTTATTTAATTTATCCTTTGCCTCCAGCCCTCTGCTTTTGCAGTGCTCTACCTTCAATTTCTACTTTATGTAAGGGTAAAAAAGAAAAATAAATTATATATTAATTGCAACAATAATGAACAGGAAGAAAGAGATTTCAGGATGTATGTGTTCAATCACTTAGTATGGATTTCTCTATATTATTTCATTATCATGATAGAAAAAGTTTGACCAATTATAATATGTAATTATGGACATATATCGTAACGCTTATATAGGTCATGGTGAGCACACAGAGGCAATATCAAAGGTAATCTTAATGAGGAATACTCATGTCCAATAGCAATCTTAGTAAACATTAACCAAGATACCAGAATAATCAAAAAGCAAATCTGTAGATAGTTTTACAATAGTATACAGCAGGTTCTGGAAAAGACTTTATATCATACATGTTGGGAACAGAATAATAGAAGAGCAAATCTGTAGCCAGTTTTACAATAGTATACAGCAGGTTCTGGAAAAGACCTTATATTATACATGTTGGCTTAATCCTAATTAATTATAAGTTTTTGTCAGGCAGATTAAAAAGTCTACACATACTGTAGTATAAACTCAAAAACAATAAAGTGATATACTGTACATACACAGTACAAATATATGTCACTCATAGACCTATAGGAAATGGGCCAATTCCCAATCCACATTAATACCGTATGGATGGAGACTGTCCATGCAAAAAATCCAAGACATTTCCCGCTTGTTTAGGAGGTTCAGTCTGTCTCCCCCTCTTATTGCTGCTGGTATGTGCTCCAAACCTGAGTGTTTGGGGTGGAAGCCAGACTGGAATTGGCTAGGGAAATTTGGCTTGGTATAGTTTACAAAATCAGACAATAGGAAAGTAAATCAATGCCCTGAAGAGCTTACAATCTAAGGTTTGAGGGGAATTTACAGAGATAGCAGGGGAGGGAATAAGCGCTGTAGATGGCAGTGCTTGGCCACAATGGGTGGTAGCAGTGACTGTGTGTGGGATAATAGCCATGAGTGCAGGCTATTGGGATGCTTGATTTGTGGGGCGAGTTTTAAGGTTAGTTAGTATTTAATAAAAAGGTTAATACCATTTGCATCAGAGGAGATGACAGTGAGGCATGAATTAGAGCATGTGTGTATTGGGAGAAGAGAGATTGGGCCTGTAATTTGAGACAGTGTTTTTGTCCCCGCTTTTGAAGATTGGGACAGCTCTGGTAGTTTCCAGGTCTTAGGTATATGGCCTGGAGAAAGGATAGCGTTGATTATGGAAGCAATTGGTTTGACACTGGATGATGCCCCAAAGTCTTAGGAACTTAGATTGTAGTACAGTCAAGTCCACATTAGCTGCTTAGTTTTAAATTTGAGGAGCATTAATAGGAGATACCTCTGTCTATATGCGGATGTTAAGACAGTAGTAAACACATTGATACAAGAATTTATTCCTAGGTATAAATTATCTCCCTATGAGACACTTATGGGATGACTTATGACTATCAGTAGTTCAAAGGAACAAATTAAGGACCATCTATTTGTAATAAAACAATTAATAAGTATTGTATGCATCTAATATATTTTTGAGTCTCTCTAGGCATAAGGTATGATAAAAGTGCACCTACGTGAGATGGAGTTAATAGGTCAAGTAGTTCCTACACACGCACGCTCTTCATCCCAGATGAAAAGACCATTTCAAATACTTCTCACCACTAATACCGCAATTAAAGTGTCTGAGATTTCTTCCTGGATCCACGTGGCTCACATAAAACTCATTCCAGCTCCACCAAAGACCAAAGTCATCTAAAGCACAGCCGCATCAAGTTAACATTTTGACGAGTCATAAAACTCTCACTGTTAACCAATGAGGAAAATAAGATACCAGGCAGAGGCCTGGTCTTATCAGAACATTTCATTTTTTCAAAGACTCAATATTTTTATATTTTATAGTGTGTTTAAGTTAGAATTTTAAGATGTATGCACCATTGGGTCTGCGAAGCTTTAACCCACAGAGAGATGACAGGATTGTCATGATGATGCTCTACAGAGCCTTGTCAGCATTACTCATCTGCCTGTGTTCCTTATACATCGCAGATATCTATCACCATGGTCAAGGTAACAGTACACTAAGCATCTCACCCACAAATATCAAAGTCCATTGGTTCCCTGGAAGAGAGGCTTGTGAATGCTCTTGTATGTGTTTTGGCAGTACTCATCACTCTCTATGTATGTGTCATGTGCAGCAAAACTTTGATCCAGAAGTGTGTTGCACCCCCACTGAGAGGAGGGGGTCACCCAGGGGCGTGTGTCAGCCATAAGGAAAGGATCACAAGTCAGCCATTTTTTGACCTCTGCAGACATTTTTTGTTCTGTTTTTCTGAGTGAATGATGTATATGATGCGTGCAGGAGTGATGATCATGCATTCACTTCCACAGATACCAGACTCCCTTAATTCTCAGTAATAGAATGTGTTGCTAATTCTCAAAATATATGATGGTAGAGATAGATGCCATTTTCTTTAGCTAGCAGCAGAAAGGTCACTTGCCTAAAATAAGGTTTTTAGCATTTTTTGTATCCATTTTTACACACTAGCAACACCAATTATTTATTTGTCAAGTGCCTCCAACAACCAGAAACAAGAGAAAAACACCAAATATTTCAGGGCTGAAAATTAGTTTATGGAAAGAACAATTCTGGGTTAGTTTATTTCCAAATGTAGGAGTTGGGTTACTATATGACAGGCTTAGTACATTAACAGATGTGTTAGATGATGTCCTCAATCACACCACTACAGCTATTGCATCACTAAACCAAGAACAGGTTCAGATCAGGCTTATGGCCTTACAAAACAGAATGGCTTTAGATTACATTTTAGACATCAAAGGAGGTGTACAGTATGTGCCCTAATTAAAGAACAATGTTGTGTTTTCATCCAAGATCAGAGTGGCAAGGTACAGCATGAGTTAGATAAGATAGAAGAAATTCAAGAAAGATTTAGGAAGAAAAGTGACACAGACTGGGACCCTTTGGGGCTGGGTGGATTGGTAGGATCACTATCAAAAATTTTGAATGCGGTAATGTGTGTGCTTGTGATACTCATTGTCATCTATGTTTGTGTCACGTTTGTCAAAGACATGATCCACAAATGTGCTACCCCCTCTGCAGACATGATGCCATTGTTTGCAGATCCAATTTTCAAGCAGTCCCTTGAAGAAAGAAGATGCCAAGTACAGTGTTCTAACTCTGGAAAAGAAATTGGCCGCAACGGCATATGAGACTATGACTACATTTGGCAGGCACCCTCTTGTACTGCCCTATACCCTCAAGCAGCATTATCAGATGATGGAGCACCCCTATGCCTCCCAACGTGTTTCTGGACTAAAATCATGCAAATAATTCTCAAAAAACAATGTTTTAAAGAATTAGAGGAGGGACTGATGAAGTTGAGACATTAGGGGGTCTGACATAACAGCATTAGGATCTAAGAAGCCATTTTTTTTTACTATTTTAGTCCGCCATCTTGTCTTGTCTTTGTGAGTTTTTATGTCATCTTTGTATGTGAAGAAATCTGTGTGAACGAACGTGTGAAACAGAGAATGGAATGTTTTCGCTTCTTGCTGACTTTATTGATCTTTCCTCATCCAATCAGCTCCAAATGAAAGTGTAAACAGGCCAGAAGTTGTGAGAAAGCCTTGTTAGTAGTCTAAGATAAGCTCAGATTCTTGCAATGAAGCTGTTTCTCATACAATATGCCAGGTGGCAGAACTGACATCACATTTAACCCCATAATGATTTTTTTTTAGCTTACATACATTCATCCAGTATTATTATGTATTACAAAATTACATCATGTGACAGAGTGAAGTCAACTCCTATCAGTTACGCCTGGGAGACATATGTCTGAGTGCTTCATCCAGCACTCATAGGGGTTAACTTAGGTAGTCAGGAAGTAAGCTGACACCTGAGAGCCGGAAAGGTAGAAAAGGATCTTGTTACCAGCAGTAGCTGGCTCTCTCAGACAAGAGCACATGGATAGATGTGCTGCTAACCAGAAGGATACAACACTACTTACTGCAGCCAAAGTAAGATTTGTTTCATTTGTTTTCATGACTGCTTAAAAGACTCTGAAGGTTTGGTTATGGTTTAGCCAGCCAGCCTGCTATATAGGTCTGCTGTGTTAGTCAGTTTTTCTCCCATCATGGAGCAGAATTTATTTTGTTAAAGGGACAGTGTACCCGCATGTTATGTTACTGTGGAGAAATAAAGCCATTGAACATTTTTCATTATCCTGAAACTACACTTGTGGACTGTTCCCTGACCTTGGCTACAGGCTGTCCTGCCACAAGTGGTGTCAGAAGTGGGATGTCGGACGGCCCCTGTATCTGAAGGGCCACACAGAAAAAATAAAAATGGAGAATTTTTTTCTCTCAGTTCCTTGAGCAACAGCTCCAGCTAGCAGAGAAACAAGCTGAGCGACAGGCCCAGCAAGATGAGTGACAGGCCCAGCAAGCTGAGCGACAAGCCCAGCGAGATGAGCAACAGGCCCGGCAGGAAGAAAAGCTACTCCAACTGCTAGTTGAAGGCCCAGCCCCAGGCAGACCAGCTATTCCAAATAACCCACCGGTGATGCTGCATAAAATGAAGCCAACCGAAGACCCAGAGGCATTTCTCCTCACTTTTGAAAGGGTAGCCACGGCCCATGGCTGGACAGTTGATCGCTGGGTAACGACTCTGGCTCCACTCCTCATAGGGGAAGTTCAGGCAGCCTACCAGGCTCTTCCAGCTGACGAGGCCATGGACTATCAGAAACTAAAGGCTGCTATTCTGGATTGCCTAGGCCTCACTCCAGAGACCTACCGACAGCGGTTCCGGACAGTCAAATATGCAAACAAAGACAGACCCCGGGTCGTAGCCCACCGCTTAGTAGATTTATGTACCAGGTGGATACAACCGGAGAAGCATACCAAGGAAGAGATCCTTGAACAGTTTGTGCTTGAGCAGTTCATACAGGCACTGCCCCCCTCCTCCCGCTCCTGGGTAAAAAGACATGCTGCATTTTCCCTGAATTCAGCGGTCCGCTTGGTGGAAAACTTCCTTGGTGACGACACCAAACAGGATAGCTGGGAACGGTCCGTGCAAACACCAGTTGCTTCCGGTGAGCAGACAATCGAGGGGTCTACAACCCGCCAGCTCGGGAGATCCAGTCAACCCGATCGGAAGACCCTTTCCCATCTCGGAGGGTTTCTGGTACAAACTCCCACAGAGACGCCCATCCTGGGTCCGAGGCCACTGGATCACTCAAGGGAGGCTGCCACCCACAGTATTCCCCAAGAACCTGGACTCCTGTCACCCACCCGGTGGAGAGGATAACCCCACCAACCAGAAGGGAGGACCCCATCCAACAGCGGAGAGGTGCAAACACCGAGCCCCGTCGAGAGCTTCCGCGGACAACCGAGTTTGCGGACTCAGGAGATGAGGAGATGGACTGTTCATATGCAGAACCACTGCCACAGCTTGTCTCCGAGGGGACCACAATCCGTGGTTAGTCCCAGCATCTCTGGAGGGGACAAAAGTAAACGCCATGCTGGACTCGGGCTCTGGAAAAACCCTGATCCTAGAGGGCCTAATTCCAAGCAATAGACTATCTTATGACTCTCCTTGGAATATCGAGTGTATCCATGGGGATACAAAGAGATACCCGACGGCGAACGTTCTACTACGTATCCAGGATAGCCTACTAGTGGGAGTTGCCCCCTGGCTACCTGCTCCTGTGCTACTTGGCCGAAACTGGCCCTACCTCGAAACATTGTTGGCCCCTACTCCTACAGAGCCTACTTCTCTGGTACCGGAGAAACCCGGAGACTTGTTCCCTTTTTCCCCAGAGATTTTCCCCCGTAGACACCATGTCCCAAAGACACGTAAACAAAGACTTGCGGAAAAAGAGGACTGGTTAAGAAAGGCTGGGACTTTTGGAAACATTAGTCAGCCCAAAGGACTGCAGGTCATGGCTGGGGATGACCAGGGTGGGGAACAGATAGATACGGGAGTGTTGCCAGCCCTGGATCTTCCTGACTTCCGTCAGAGGCAGAGGGGGGACCCAGCTCTGGCTAGACAATATGAGAAGTTGGTACAGGTCAACAACAAGATAATAGATGAACAAGGTGTAAAAGTGTATCCACATTTTGAACTGTTGAATGACATACTATATCGTGTGAATAAGGTTACACAAACAGGGGAGGTCATTCGACAGATGCTCGTCCCTAAAGGGTTGATTAAAACAGTGTTCACCCTAGCCCATACTCTCCCATGGGGTGGTCATTTGGGCAGAGATAAGACCACGGACCGCATCTCGTCCCGGTTTTACTGGCCAGGCATACATGGTGACATCATGAAACTATGTGAGACATGTCCTGAATGCCAGTTAACTAGCCAAAAAGGACAGAAGCCGGCTCCCTTGGTTCCTCTGCCCTTGGTAGCCGTCCCATTTGAGAGAATTGGGGTAGATCTGGTCGGACCTTTAGAAACCTCAGCGAAGGGACATAAATTTATACTCGTTGTTGTTGATTATGCCACCAGATATCCTGAGGCCTTTCCTCTGAGATCAGCCACTGCTAAACAGGTTGCTCACAGGCTGTTAGAACTGTTTTCTTGGGTAGGACTTCCCCAAGTAATGTTAACTGACCAGGGAACAAATTTCATGGCAAAGTTAATGCAGGATGTCCTGAAGTTATTGGAGGTAAAATCCGTCCGGACCTCGGTCTACCATCCTCAGACTGATGGATTGGTAGAGAGGTTTAACCGTACTTTAAAATCTATGCTTAGGAAGTTTGTGGACACTGAAAAGCGAGCTTGGGATGAACTTCTCCCTTTCCTGTTGTTTGCGGTACGAGAAGTTCCCCAATCATCCACAGGCTTCTCCCCGTTTGAGCTCCTATATGGATGCCAACCTCGGGGTATTCTCGACCTACTGAAGGAATCCTGGGAGGAGGAGCCCTCCCCCTCCAAGAATACCCTTCAGTATGTCATAGACCTTAGAAACCGCCTAGACATGATAGGTCGGTTTGCGAAGGAAAACCTCAAATCTGCTCAAGAACGTCAAGAGAGGCAGTACAACCAAAATGCTCGCTTGAGGGTCTTCCAACCTGGGGACCAAGTGATGCTACTACTACCGACATCAGAGAGTAAACTCCTTGCGAAGTGGCAGGGTCCTTTCCAAGTTCTCCGCCGCACCGGGGAGGTGAACTATGAGATCTCTCAACCAGGGTCCAGGCAGGGTAAACAAATCTACCACGTGAACCTCCTGAAACCCTGGAAAACGATGAGATCGCTGTTCATTCACCCTCGGGAAGGAGAGACGGATTTGGGTCCAAAGCTTCCAAAGGGTAGTACGTACACTGACCATCAGGTTCCCATGGGAGAGCAATTAACAACGGAACAAAGGTCAGACCTACTTGATGTATGTGACCAGTTCTCAGATGTTTTTTCTGAGCTGCCAGGGCAGACTGATTTAGTGTCCCATAGGATTGAGACAGAACCTGGCGTAAAAGTACGGTCCCGTCCCTATAGATTGCCAGAGGGCCGAAAAGACCTGGTAGAGAGGGAGATAATAGACATGTTGGAATTGGGCGTGATCGAGGAGTCCCACAGCGAATGGTGTAGCCCTATCGTGTTGGTCCCTAAACCAGATGGGAAGGTGAGGTTTTGCGTAGATCTGCGAAAGGTAAATGCTGTATCCAGATTTGATGCATATCCAATGCCTAGGGTGGATGAATTGCTTCATTCGCTTGGTAAAGCAGAGTATATCTCCACCCTAGATCTCACGAAAGGATATTGGCAGATACCTCTAGCGGAAGAATCCAAATGCAAAACTGCCTTCGCCACCCCTCTCGGTTTATACCAATTCGTCACTATGCCATTTGGGTTAAATGGGGCTCCAGCCACGTTCCAAAGGTTAATGGACAAGGTACTACGACCCCATAGGGCATATGCCGCGGCCTACTTGGTTGACATTGTCATCTATAGCAGACACTGGCAGTCTCATATAAAAAGGTTAAGGGTAGTCCTAACATCCTTAAGAGAAGCAGGGCTCACTGCAAATCCAAAAAAATGTGCCCTGGGTAAATCCACTACAAAGTTCTTGGGCTATGCCGTTGGGGGAGGGATAGTAATGCCACTAGCTAGCAAGGTGGCCGCCATAAAGGAAGTCCCCACCCCACAGACAAAGACACAGGTCCGCTCCCTTTTGGGGTTAGCAGGGTATTACCGGCGGTTTATCCCCAATTTTTCGGAAATTTCTGCACCCCTAACAGATCTGACAAAAAAGAGTGCCCCAACCCAAGTTAAATGGTCTTGTTTTGAAGCTGTCTCCCTGTGTGCACTCTGAATAAACTCATTTGATAACTGAATTTTTGTTGTAACATTTTTACAGCTTTTACAGTACGTTACTGACTGGGTGCGTGACTGACTGACTGGGTGCGTGACTAACTGATAGGGCGCATGACTGACTTACTGGCTTGGTGCGTGACTGACTGGGTGGGTGGGTGCGTGACTGACTTGGGTGCGTGACTGACTGGGTGAGTGGTTGCGTGACTGACTGCGTGGGTGGGTGCGTGACTGACTGGGTGGGTGCGTGACTGACTGGGTGGTTGCATGACTGACTGACTGACTAGGTGCGTGACTGACTGGGTGGGTGACTGACTGACTGGTTGCTTGACTGACTGGGTGGGTGACTAACTAGGTGTGTGACTGACTGACTGGGTGTGTGACTGCCTGGGAGCGTGACAGCCTGGGAGTGTGACTGACTGACTGGGTGGGTGACTTAGTGAATGGTGACTTAGTGATTGGGTGACAGTGATTGGGTGGAAGTGAAAACAAAGAAAAACCTGGCGCCAAAAGTTCATTGGATAATCCTGTACTCCTCAGGGGATCAGCACACTTGCTTGACAGGCCATATATGGGAAAAAACACAAACAGACACAGATCATAGTGCAACACTGTAGGGTTAAAACAGGTCTACACTAATACACACACTGCACATATAACATAGAGACTCCTAGTGACTATAAAAACTATTTATTAAATAAAAAGAACTACACTGGCGACACACTTTATTCGAGCTCGGCTAGTCCCACGAATTCGGGTATACCCGGGTGTATTGAGGTTTGTGACTGTTTTCTGCCCGAGTGCATTGAGGTATTTTCCAGGCAGGGATTGAAGCATTTTATTCCCTCTGGCTGCAATACTGCACAGTATATATATATATACTGCATTACAATTCATGAATTTATGCCATCTGGTAGACACGCGAAGCATTGCAGCCTATTAAATCCTAATCATTATCATTTAACAGATCAGCCGCCCGTCAGCCAGGCATGAACCCAGGCTGGGAAGGCAAACACAACGGGGCTTGTCAGAGGTGAGGAGCGGCGCATTCCAGGTATCTGCCAGGTACATACTGGGTATTTGCTCGAATAAAGTGTGTCGGTGCAGTATGCCATAAAATGGTTTGGACAAATGAGAACACCGCTGGTCATCCAGATATGAAAAATCAGAGCCCTACTTACAAGCAGCAAGGCAAATACAGGCAATGCAACAAAGAGTCTTCCGGCTGCTGCTGATGTCTTTGCAGAGATGTGATTCCTGCTGCACCGTGACTCTCGTGCTGACTCTCCCTCCAGTGGTTAACAGGAACAGTGGCAGTGTTGGAGGCCTGCTTGTGGGGCTCACAGCTCTCCTCCACGTGAGGCTGCTCTTCTCACTTCCTCCTCCGGTTACACAGGCTGTCTCAGCGTGCCTGCACGCGAGTGTGCACGTGCCCTTAAAGGGACAGTACAAGCGTCCTGTATGCCAAGAACTAACGGCTGCAATGGGGCTCAAATGTAACCAAGTGTCCCAAAAAGTCCAATACCAAGCTCAAAGTGACTGTGTCACCTGCCCTACGCGTTTCGTGGATGTTACTCTACGTAGCCCCTGAGTGATTGGGTGGCTGACTTTGACTTTGACTGACTGACAGGGTGGGTGACTGACAGGGTGGGTGACTGACTGGGTGTGTGACTGTCTGACTCAGTGGGTGTGTGACTGACTGACTGGGTGGATGCGTGACTGACTGACTGGGTGCGTGACTGACTGGGTGGGTGCGTGACTGACTGGGTGGGTGGGTGTGTGACTGACAGTCTGACAGGGTGGGGGCATGACTGATTGACAGGGTGGGTGCGGGACTGACTAGGTGGGTGGGAGGTTGCGTGAATGACTGGGTGCATGGCTGACTGACTGGATGGGTGCATGACTGACTAACTTGGTGGGTGCATGACTGACTGGGTGCATGTCTGACAGGGTACGTTACTGACTGGGTGCGTGTCTGACTGTCTGGGTGCATGACTGACTGACTGACAGGGCGTTTGACTGACTTACTGGCTTGGTGCATTACTGACTTGGTGGGTGGGTGCGTGACTGACTTGGGTGGGTGACTGACTGGGTAAGTGGTTGCGTGACTAACTGGGTGGTTGCGTGACAGACTGACTGACTGACTGGGTTGGTGCGTGACAGACTGACTGGGTGCATGACTGACTGGGTGGGTGACTAACTGGGTGCGTGAATGATTGACTGGGTGGGTGCATGACTGACTAGGTGTGTGTGTGACTGACTGAGTGGGTGGGTGCATGACTGGGTGACTGGGTGCGTGACTGCCTGTGTGCGTGAATGCCTGGGTGTGTGAATGCCTAGGTGCGTGAATGCCTAGGTGCGTGACTGAGTGGGTGACATAGGGAGTGGGTGACTTAGTGGGTGGGTGTGACTTTGACTGACTTACTGACAGGGTGGGTGACTGAATGACTGTGTGAGTGGGTGACTGACTGGGTGCGTGACTGTCTAACTGACTGAGTGCGTTACTGAGTGGGTGGGTGACTAGGTGGGTGACTTGGTTGGTTGGTGGGTGACTGGGTGTGTGACTGACATACTGGTTGTGTGACTGACTGGGTGGGTGACTGAGTGGGTGGCAGACTGGGTGGGAGACTGACTGGGTGGGTGACTGACCGACTGGATGCGTGACTGACTTACTGTGTTCTTGTCTGACTGACTTACTGGGTGCGTGACTGATTGACTGGCTGGGTGCGGGACTGACAGGGTGTGTGACTGACTGAATGGGTGTGTGACTGTCTGGATGCGTGACTGACTGTCTGGATGCGTGACTGATGGGTGGGTGCGTGAATGATGGGGTGGGTGCGTGACTGACAGGATGGGTGTGTGACTGATGGGGTGGGTGCATGACTGACTGACTGGGTGGATGCATGACTGACTGACTGGGTGGGTGCATGAATGACTGACTGACTGATAGGGTGCGTGACTGACTTACTGGTTGGGTGCATGACTGACTGATTGGGTGGGTGTGTGACTGACTGACTGATTGGGTGCATGACTGGCTGACTGGGTGGGTGCATGACTGACTGTGAGGAATCGAGGAGTGCGTCCCTTGCGTCGTGTTCCCTCCTCGCTTATCTATAGTACTGCAGCGGCAGCTGCCGAAGATTCATGCCCCGCTGATATGTGCATCACCATTCCTGTTACAGAGCGTGTGCGCACCCGCTCCTTCTATGCACGGTCACTGAGCATAGCTCCGCCCCCTCAGGACGCGCCGCACCTCCGCGGTGCACGCGCATGATGGCGTGCAACGAGCCCCAGCTACGTGTCAAGCTTTGCTACGAGCCATTGTCTCCTGCAGCTTATCCCTGGCATCTGCGGAGGCCCCGCCTCCGCTCCCTCCCCTACTGGTTCCTGTATCCTATATAAGACTGCCTCTTCCTGGCATACCTTGCTGAACATAGACTTTGTGTAGCCTTGTGTGTGCGCCTAGAGGATGTTTAAACTGGGGCGCTCCCTAAATAGTGTGGCTAAAAAATGCTACAACGCCTTAAATATATTAAGAATAATAAAATATGAATGTGAGGTTGTGAATATATACTGGCCCTTTTGTTGAATTTGTGGTTGCTGCTTGACCTTGAAGAAGGGAACCCCGTGTCCTTCTTAACGTGGCAGTAGTAGTGTAAAGATGGTCAGCGCAAACCTCGTGGACCTCAGGAAATTGATGGAACCGGATGAAGTTGAATGAATAAGAAGAAATAAAAGAGGAATAAAAACACAGTATTAGTGCATCACATCCACATGTGTGGGGGATGGGGGGAGAGGGGGGGGATGGGTGTGGAAGGAGGATACGCTGGAAGGGTTGATGGTGATTTTCCACTATCTAATCAAAGAATACATAAATATATGGATTCAGTGACTCACACGGGCTTGTGTGGTATTTCTCCCTCAACGCAGACTGAAGTGGGTTAATGCAGACTCATATGGTGGAGACTCAATAGACATAAAACTCACACGGCCTAATGTGAGTTCTTGCCCTCAGAGGGTGGTGTCCTGTATGGATGGTGTCTGGTCGTCTCAGCCAAATATCCCCCAATAGGTGTGGTGTGTGAGTGTCTCCTCTCCCCGTTTCCCAGAAGACCAAAAAGAATGTGTGCAAACCAGGGTTAACAATATAACAGGTCTTTATTAGGTAAACAGTGAAGACATGAGCATAAAACATGCATACATGTTGTGGAACATAAAAGATATAAAACAATATATGACACAATGAACTACACAAATTTGAATAAACAAAAACAAAAAGTACACTCACACTCTATTGCAACTTCTGTTGCCCAGCATCAGCCGCTTGGTACAATCCTATACGATCTCCTCCTCCGTTGTTGCTCTCACTGGCGCGTCCGGCAGTGGAACCGGAAGAGGGGATCTGCACCGGATGTCCTGCGGTCGGCTGGGTCCCTCTCTCAATGAGCTCCGGCAGGGAACAACGCGTTTCGCAATAAGCTTCGTCAGGTTCCTGCCGGATGCTCATTGTGTGCTGTATATAGAGGTGCCCTGTTTAAATTGATTGGTAAAACACCTGGAATTCATTAAATGTTGTCCTTTTAGAATAGACTCCTATAGTGTCTTTGTGTGTGCGCCTGGCTTGTCCAGCCAGTCCTGCTTTGATTTCTCAGTTACCCCTCGTGTACCGACCTGGCTTTGCATTTGGATTCTCTCTGGCTCGTAACCCCTGGCTTATGGATTAACCTCTCGTGTACCGACATGGCTTTGCATTTGGATTCTCTCTGGCTCTTTACCCCTGGCTTACGGATAACGACTTCGTGTACCTCTCCTACCATTGGAACCTGGCGAGTATTGGATTAACCCTTTTTCTTCATACACAGACACAGCAACGCTACAAACCACCTACTGGGCCCGCCTTCGCTACTGTGGGTGTGTGGCATTGTCCTTCCCACCTCAGTGCTGGGGTCAGGTCTTGTCTGTGGGCTCGCACAAGCGTGACAGTATGTTCAGCCCAACAAACATTGAACCCCCTGAGGTGGGTTTAAGCCAGTCCCAGTCTAAAAACCTGCCCCTGTTTGTATTTCCGGTCAAGTCTGAAAGATTATCCCAAGCCATTGACCGGCTCAAGAAAGACAGGGAGCAATCCCTGGACTCCCTCTGCGCTTTACGTCCAGCTACAAGACACCTTGGGGTACCCCGATTTTCTTGGGATCCCCAAGCTGATGTTGCATGTCAGAAGTCAAAGGAGGAATTTTTCAAGTCACCAGTTTCAAACTCAAGTTCCCTTTCCTCTGACTCTAATACTGTGCCTGATTTAACCCCTGCAAGTCAGCTCTGCGAAGCTCCCATTGCAAATTACTGTATTGCTCAAGCCAATGTTTAATTCCTACAGCCAAAAGATGAACTTACTATGCCTCCAGTTTCAGAGTCAAACTCTCCTTTTTATGATCCTCATGCAGGATCTGCTTTAACCCATGCTACTACTCAACCTCAGGGTTTAAAGATAGACCTTGCATATTATGCTCCTCCTAAAGCTCAAGCTACCGAGCCTGTTGGGATTTACTGCTTTCACCGCTCTGCCCTAACTAAAGTTCCCCCTCCTGAGACCAGCGTCCCTGTCCCTAAAACCTTTGCTGCACCTAGTGTTACCCCTCCAGTTTCTCAGAAAGTTGAAATCCCTGCCTGTGTCTCTAAATCTCTTTCCTTAGAGCCTTCCTTTCCTGCATTGACAGATCAGGTTTCCAACTCAAACTTTTCTTTCACTCCTCCCACTGCAAGATTTCAGCTCCCTGCTTCTGTGTCTCAGAATCAAATTTGTAAGCCAAAGTTTCCTTTTTTTTCCTTTCCCTGAAAAGTGCCAGATTCCTGTTATTGCATGTAATGATTCTCCAGCACTCCCTGTGTTAACCTATACCATTGTTAAAAACCCTGATGTAATAGCAGCCTTCCCTTTCTTTGACTCCCCAGTAGCATATGATATGCCTATCACAAATGTTAAAACCCCTGCTTTAAAGAGTACCCTCTCTGAAATGTCTGTGTTCTCTGCCACTGCACCTAAAACTCCAGTTTCAGAGTTCAGGTTAGCCTTGTCAAAGTTTTGTAATCCTGTTGCAGTACCTAGCAGAAACTCTCATACACCCATTTCAGAGACCAGTGCACTTGTCTCTCAAACCTTTAAAGTACACTGGCGACACACTTTATTCGAGCTCGGCTAGTCCCACGAATTCGGGTATACCCGGGTGTATTGAGGTTTGTGACTGTTTTCTGCCTGAGTGCATTGAGTTATTTTCCAGGCAGGGATTGAAGCATTTTATTCCCTCTGGCTGCAATACTGCACAGTATATATATATATACTGCATTACAATTCATGAATTTATGCCATCTGGTAGACACGCGAAGCATTGCAGCCTATTAAATCCTAATCATTATCATTTAACAGATCAGCCACCCATCAGCCAGGCATGAACCCAGGCTGGGAAGGCAAATGCAACGGGGCTTGTCAGAGGTGAGGAGCGGCGCATTCCAGGTATCTGCCAGGTACATACCGGGTATTTGCTCGAATAAAGTGTGTCGGTGCAGTACCAAGTGTAATCACTGCTGCCCCTCAGACATTTGAGATTTCTCCCTTTGACTCCAAGCCTTTTTCCTTAGAGACTCCCGCTGTAATTGGTTCTCCTGTTGCTGCTTCCCAATCTACCACTTCAGAGATCAGCCTTTCTGTCTCTGATTCCTTTGCAAGTTTTCAGCCCCCTGTTACTGCATCCCAGGATTTTTCAGCAGTTCCTGAGTTATTTTGTGAAAGTTCCAAAGCTCCTGATGTGAAAGCATGTTTTCCTCCCTCTGACGCTCATGTAGTAAGTTATTTGCCTGTCACTAATACTCCTGTTGTAACTCCCACTGGAATTGGTTCCTCTTTTGCTGATTCCCAACCAACCACTTCAGAGATAAGCTTATCTGTCTCTGGTTCCTTTGCAATGTCTGAGTTTCCTGTTTGTGCATCTAAGGATCCAGTTGCTAAGTCATATTTCTCTGTCTCAGAGTTCCCTTCTATGTGTGAAACACTTATCTCTGACTCTCCTGTACTGTGTGATAGTGCTATCGATAATGATAAGACTCCTGCTTTAAAATCACGTTTCCCTGACTCACCTGCGATGTCTGAGGTCCCTTTGACTGTTTCTAAGGCTCTTGCCACAAAGTTTTCTATAGTATCTGGTATACCTACTGTGGATTCTCAGACACTCACTTTTGTGATAAGCAGACCTTTCACCAATACCCATTATGGAATAAACGTACCTAGTCAAGCCCTTGCTGTTTTGCCCAGTACAGACTGCATGACTGCTGCTATGAACTTTGGACTGGCTCTCATGGAACTTTCAGTAGTACCAAATGTCTGTACTGATTCAAAGGACCCTGTGTACATAACAGAGTTATTCTGTACTGATTCTTCTGCAATATCTCCAGAAGCCATAGAGTCTTGGACTTCTACTCCCAAGTCAACTTCGCTACCCATTGCTCCCTGTGTAGTACCTGATGTGCCCTCTCCGGACTTTTTGGTGCTTTCTTCTAAGACTGTAGCGCTCCTTTTGGATGTTCTTGCCTTGCCTGTGGTGCTCGTCCCTGCTTCTTGTGCTCCCACAGTGGGCACTGGTGTGCTTCTCTGCAGTTGCTGTTCGGTGCCTACTGTGACCTCTGCGGATGCCCAGACTTTGGACCTGATGTTCTCTAAACCTCATCTATCTAGGGGTGCTGACCTTCTATTGATTGCTGTGCCACTGCTTTTTCTTTTGAAGAAAGCGCTCGCTGACAAATGCCCTTGCCGCAGATCTTCCACTATGCCCAGAGGGTTCATGAACAATTCCATGTCACCCAGATCCCTGAGTAATCCTGTTTTGGCTCGCCTGGAGTTCTCGCCTGAAGGGGGGGGGGTACTGTGAGGAATCGGGGAGTGCGTCCCTTGCGGCGCGTTCCCTCCTCGCGGCGCGTTCCCTCCTCGCTTATCTATAGTACTGCAGCGGCAGCTGCTGAAGTTTCGCCCCCCGCTGATGTGCGCATCACCATTCCTGTTACAGAGCGTGCGCGCACCTGCTCCTTCTATGCACAGTCACTGAGCATAGCTCCGCCCCCTCGGGACGCGCCGCACCTCCGCGGTGCACGCGCATGACGGCGTGCAACGAGCCCCAGCTACGTGTCAAGCTTTGCTATGAGCCATTGTCTCCTGCAGCTTATCCTTGGCATCTGTGGAGGCCCCGCCTCCGCTCCCTCCTCTACTGGTTCCTGTCTCCTATATAAGACTGCCTCTTCCTGGCTTACCTTGCTGAACATAGACTTTGTGTAGCCTTGTGTGTGCCTGGCTTGTCCAGCCAGTCCTGCTTTGATTTCTCAGTTACCCCTCATGTACCGACCTGGCTTTGCATTTGGATTCTCTCTGGCTCGTAACCCCTGGCTTATGGATTAACCTCTCGTGTACCGACCTGGCTTTGCATTTGGATTCTCTCTGACTCTTTACCCCTGGTTTGCGGATAATGACTATGTGTACCTCTCCTACCCTTGGAACCTGGCGAGTATTGGATTAAAAAACATACAGAACACCTACAAGCTCAAATTGAACCCCCAAAATACCCACAACATATATATATAAGCATATAAGTTTCACAGAGGAGTGCTACTGAGCATGGCAATATATATTTAAAACCAGAGACATAACAGGGGAACTTGCCTGCATGCAGTGTGATTGTGACAAATCTATTACAGAGTGCTTTTCCTGGTAATGTACAGGTTAATAAAAGCTTCAATCAGACTTAGAACTTTTGCAACTTATATTGACAGATTTATTATAAATCATTCTTCCTGGCAATGCACAGGTTATTAAGAATTTATATTAGTGTAGGGACCCTTGAAACGTGGTCTGCCGTGAAGTTTGGCTCAAGGGCTTACAACAAATTGGCCAAAATGTTAAACTAAAAGACAATTTTATTTATTAGTTATTTATACATGTATATTTAGGCACTGTACCGCATATAAGTTTTTCTGGATGTGCACTGAGCTTTGTCTGTGTTTTATGTTATGTCTCTGGTTTTAAAGAGTATTGGATTAACCCTTTTTCTTCATACCCAGACCCAGCAACACTACAAACAACCTACTGGGCCCGCCTTTGCTACTGTGGGTGCGTGGCATTGTCCTTCCTACCTCAGTGCCGGGGTCAGGTCTTGTCTGTGGGCTCGCACAAGCGTGACATTGACTGGGTGCCTGACTGACTGACTGGGTGCCTGATTCACTGACTGGGTGCCTGACTGACTGACTGGGTGCCTGACTGACTGACTGGGTGCCTGACTGACTGACTGGGTGCCTGACTGACTGACTGGGTGCCTGACTGACTGACTGGGTGCCTGACTGACTGACTGGGTGCCTGACTGACTGACTGGGTGGGTGACTTAGTGAGTGGGTGACTTAGTGAGTGGGTGACTTAGTGAGTGGGTGACTTAGTGGGTGGGTGACTTAGTGGGTGGGTGATTTAGTGGGTGACTGACTGACTGACTGGGTGACTGAGTTAGTGACTGACTTGGTGGGTGACTGACTTGGTGGGTGACTGAGTGGGTGGGTGACTGGGTGCGTGACTGGCTGACTGGATGCATGACTGACTGATTGGGTGGGTGTGTGACTGACACTGTGTACTTGACTGACTGACTGGGTGCATGACTGATTGACTGGCTGGGTGCATGACTGGCTGATTGTGTGACTGACAGGGTGTGTGACTGACTGAATGGGTGTGCGACTGACTGGTGACTGACTGACTGGATGACTAACTGACTGGGTGGGTGACTAGGTTGGTTGGTGGGTGACTGGGTTTGTTTTTGGGTGACTGGGTTGGTGGGTGACTGGTGAGAAGCGAGGGGCCCACCTGTGCAGCAGAGAATTCAGTGTGGTCCTAGCGGCTGATCATTGTTGCGACCTAATTCTGGGGTCCTGCCATGCTGCTGGTCACCGGGCATACCAGCGCACATGTGCAGTGCCGGGCAATCCTGGCTTCGGCCGTCACAGCTCTCATGCTCCATGGCGCGGAACCTTCGCGCTCCACGTACTCTAGCTCCCCGACTGCCCGCTCTGCTCTGAGGCTGTCTCCTCTGCCTGCTCTGATCCTAGGCTTCTCACGCGCCCACGCATTCCAGCTCCCTGACTGCCCGCTCTGCTCCGAGACTGCCTCCTCATCTCCGTGACGTTGTGAAGCATCCCATTGGCATGGCAACGCGGCGTAATTTGACACCACGAGGCCAGAGGAGAATGCCGGTAGACAAAGGAGGAAAATGCCGGTAGACGCTGAACCACACCACCGCAGCAGTACCTCGCCAGCGGGTAAAATGCAGTCACCCCGGGCGACCAGATTTGCCAAGGCCTGTATGTATGTACAGTATGTATGTACAGTATGTATGTATGTAAGTATGTATGCATGTGTAACCCTGTTGCCCTTATCCAATCTCATATAAGGGCTCCTAAGGGAAATAGCACTCTGGTTACATCGCTCTTGTTGGTGCATACCTGCTGGTAACAGGGGGCCATGGGTCTCCTATGGTGACATGGGGGATAACAGGACAGGCTTCTGGGGCTGTGCCCGAATTCTTCTTACTGATGCAGCACCTCCATCTTGTGCAGACCCAGTGGTATGGGGTGAGGTATCTGCAAAAGAGTTACATTCCCCTCCTCTCAATATATGCCACTCTCAGGCAGGAGGTATAGATAAAAGCAGATGCTCTATATTGTAGTTCTGTTTTCAGCAGCAATCTCTATCCACACAGCAGACAGAAGGTTTTCACCCTCAGGATATCCTTGAACTCACTCCTGATCAAGGGCCTCAAAAGTGGTTCCTGCTCTTCCCCTACCCTCTTTTAGGGTAGGAGGTATGGGATTACACCAGGCTCCCCTATGGGAGGTCTCAAGCCTACCAGAGCCCTGGCAGCTTATCACCCGGTCTCTCTCAAGGGTAGAGACCAACTGACCAAATGGAAGGAACAGCACAGTAAACAGCTCCAACAGGCACCACCCCTGTGTCTTCTGATTGGACACAGGGCCTAATGACACTGCCTTCACTGAATCACTGCACTACATGAGGTGGGGAAAACCCATAATTACTCCTGGCAAACCTGCCCTTACCAGGTATTATTGCACAGGAGGAGGACAGAATAATAGCTCAAACCTACCAGGGCTATATAGTATGTATTTATGTATGTATGTATGTATGTATGTATGTATGTATGTATGTATGTATGTATACAAATATTTACACATATATACATACACATGATATTTGGTACTAACACATCCTTATTTTATTTTGAGAACAATCTTAAAAATTACAATTACTGTTTGCTTTATTTCTGCCAATTTCTACTAAAATGGGAAATCTGAAAACAAGAATATTAAAAGCATGTGAATCAAAAGTATTTTATGATTGCAGAATCTTCAACCTATTTTGGATTATTTTATGTGGCACTTACATTGCTTAGTACTTTTGCTTGATATGTTTTTTTCATCCTGTTTTAATAGGATCCTGTCTGGGTGCTGCAGACATAAAGTAGAAAGATATGCTAGCATTGTAAATACCAGGGAATAGTTTGCCCAGGAGCTAACCACATGAAAGGTCTGAGAAATGTTATGTGACTTTTAGTATCTCGCATATTGAGATAGTAGATATGGATAGCATGTCTTTTTTTCCCCTCTGTTAACTGCATCAGACAAGCTGCAGAATCATCATTAAAGTAGTCATGATTTTTTAGCAGTTTTCTTATTAACTGAATCATAACATTTTGTATAGCATTATTTGTATGTAGTATTGAGCCTAAGAACCTACAGTGGCGACTAACTTTATTCTAACTCGGCTAGATCCGCGAATTTCAGATTATCGCGGTTTTGTGTCGTTTTCGCCCGGAGTGAATTGCGTTATTTTCGCGTCCGTGATTTTAGCATTTTATTCTCGCTGTCTGCAATACTGCAATTCTGTGTAAAAACTCATGGGAGCGTTTGCGAGCTGTTGTCTTTGAAGTCTAATACCTTCGCGGTTCAACCTACGTCAGTACACAGTCTGTGCGTGCGCGCGCAGTAATTGTAAAATTGCATATTTAAAGTACATGCATTTGCAGTGCTGTGCTGCTGTATGGTACTGTACTGTATGTCTCATTTGAAAATTGTTGAAATGCATAGGCGTGTACAGTACTGTAGCAGTGTAAAGGGAACCCTCGCTACTGACATTGTTTGAGTAACCCTTTTGGCAATATTGTATCTCCTTTCACATGTCAGTGCTACACACTGTATCAAACATTTAGAAACATTTAGAAACCATACACTGTATCATTGCATATACTTACCTGCCCTGTTAGAGGGTATAGAGCTACAGTAGCCTAGAATTTATTTGGGATACATACTCCTTTTTGGTCTACCCTTCCTCCACCTTATTTTTAATTTGCCGCTAACATAGGATTTATGTATTGAGGACCGTATATTTTAATTGAGGATCTCTCCCAATAAATTTGTTTTTAACTCGATTTCATTACACACATTACATCTCTCCCACACCATTCCTTTGAACGTGTGTCTGATTTGAATCACATTCCTGCTTGACAGCAGTAATTTGCTGTGCATGCGCTTGTAACTTCGCCCACCACTGCTTGTTTGCCTGAGTGAGTGACCAAAAAGAAATTTAAAATAAAAATTTTTTTATGGTAATTTTTTTTTTTCCTTTCTCCACAAGCCTGCAAAAACCATCTTACTGTATAACGATATTCAATCTGTGGAATGTGAATAAATATTAATTAATATACTGTATACTGTAATGTACTGTATAATATATATATATATATATATATATATATATATATATATATATATATATATATATATATATATATAGAAATATTATTTTTTCCGTCTGTATCTTGTTCCTCATTCTGTGAACAGTACAGTAGTTCATTGAGAGAGGAGAGGTTTTGCATACTGTATACATAGCGCTTTGCATATACATTTTGCAGGCACGGGTCCCTGCCTGTCCGGTGGGGCTAACAATCTACTGTTTGTTTTTGGTGCCTGAGGCACAAGGAGTTAAAGTGACTTGCTTTTTATGTATGTACTGTATTTGGGGGTTGTATTTGGGGCTTTATTTATCAAATTATTATGATGAACTGCCTTTTGAAATTACAGTACTGTACTCTACAGTATGTAATTTCTTTGAACTGCAGCACAACTAATCCTTCATCCCTCCCCCACGCACACACAAACTATTTTAGCCAGACACCTCCACAGAGTCATTCATTTTCTGAAGTTAGTCATTGTGTTTTTAATCAGTCCCTAGCCAAGCGTCAATCGCCTGACTGCGCCTGCGTGTACTCTAAGCCTCTTTGAGATGGGAGCTAGCTGCTTACTGCGCATGACTCACCCAACCCCCCAAACCCTTTCAGGCTTTGTTTATGGTAACGCTTTGGAAAATCCCTTCTCGCATTTGAAATGTACTGTAAATCTGATGCGCATAGCATTGTGAGAATTGAGAGTAAAAAAAACATTAACTGATTCATGTTGTTTTTTCATTCATTCTTATACTCTAGGGGGGGGAGGGGGTGTGGTTGTTGTCAATGATTAAGATTACCAGGAATGTGAATAAATATTTATTTTATTTCATCAGGGGAAAAAAAAATACAAAGATAAAAATAATCATGAATAATACATAATGCAGTCTTTATTAAATTCTTCTGGCAGATTGAAATTAGATAAACATTTACAAAACATTTGTAAAACGTGGAGATACATGAAAAATGGACATTTATATGAATATTAATTAATAAAATATACTGTAATGTACGGTATAATATATATATATAAATATTATTTTTTCCGTCTATCTTGTTCCTCATTCTGTGAACAGTACAGTAGTTCATTGAGAGAGGAGAGGTTTTGTGTACATCAATACAGCTGTTTATATACTGTACATTGTACTGTAGACAACAGATTAGACTGGACACAAAACCCCACCTCCCCCCAGGCCACCCTTTTTTCCCGAAATGACATGAAAACAAAAAATTAGTGCAGTTACAGTATGTACGTACAGTACTGTATCATGGCATTGTGTGATGTGTAAGAAAAAAATTGAGCAGTTAGTACTGTAGACAGTCACTGTAGTACTGTCAACTAGTCTATACTGGAACTACTGTATACTCTGACTACTGTTAAATACTGTGTACTGTAACCTGATGGTAGTGCTGCTCTCTCTGTAAAGAAAAAACTTTACTGTAACTACTGTATACTCTGACTATTGGGAAAGAAAAAATCTGTGCCATACTTACCTGTATCATACTGTACTTACAATACTACAGCACAGTACTATTTTCCTGATGCTTGCCCATTACGCGCGATGACAATGGGCAACACAGTGGCAATGTGGTCTATATATTTATTGCAGCATTCCATGGTGAGTACATCGTTCCAAAAACTCATTATGCCTTTCAACAACTCGTCCTTTTTGGAGTGTTTCACCACTTTCTGGATATGGTCCTTCAGCTGATGCCAGACCATTTCGATCGGATTGAAGTCTGGCAATCTGTCATTGGAATAAAAGGACAATTGGTTTAAGAGATAAAAAAGTGGGGAACAAAAATGGGACACGGTCTACTACACTTACTCCGCTGGCGTCTTCACCCAGTTGATGCCGCGCTCAAGGATATGCGCCGTTGACGCGGTGTGCTTCGGATCGTTGTCCTGGTAGAAGCGGTGACCATTGGTGAAGTCGCGTGTGATGTATTGCACTATCTCGGGCACAATGTTGTTTTGGAAGAAAGCTTTATTCATGATTCCTATAGCAAGAAAAGAAAAGTGCTCAAAAAAACTGCACAATAGTACAGTACAGTGCATACAGAAAGGCAACGCTAGTAAAGTACAGTGCATTAGGCTACATTATATTTGATACATTTTACCTTCAAAGATGACAATGCATCCCGGTCCACGCCTAGAGATGGCACCCCACACATGCAGCTTCACAGGGTGTTTTGGCCGCGGCTTCAAAGATATGCGGCCTTTTTTGTGGAATGCAAAGCTTTCAAATCTCTCCAGCGACACAGTAGACTCATCAGTGAAGATGCAATCCTGGAAAGTCTCCCCACTGTGGAACCATGCCTGGGCCTGGACCACTCTTTTAATTTTGTTTGCGTCCCGTATCATGGGGTACGCTCTGTAATGACAAGGAATAAAAAAAATTAGCGGCACAGTACAGTACAGTTTCCTAAACAACACTTTTACCTCCTGTACTGTCCAGTACTAACCTCACACGTCCATATTTCCATCCAATGCTGCGTCTCATCATCTTTATGCTGCTCTCGGATACAGTCAGATTGTGCTTTTCCTGCAGAGTGTTTTTAACCCTTAATGCACTCTTCTCATCCTTATCTTCACTTATTTTGTCGACCAGAAGAGTTGTCTCCCTACAATGTAAAGAAAATATATTGTTTTATTAATATGCAGCAATATAAAATGTATATAAATATAATGTTGTAATATAAATATACATCATATATATACTGTTGTACAATAAATATAAATATACAGAAAATATATACTGTTGTACGATAAATATAAATATACAGAAAATATATACTGTTGTACTATAATTATAAATATACAAAAAATATATACTGTTGTACTATAAATATAAATATACAAAAAATATATACTGTTGTACTATAAATATAAATATACAAAAAATATATACTGTTGTAATATAAATATACAAAAAATATATACTGTTGTAATATAAATATACAAAAAATATATACTGTTGTACTATAAATATAAATATACAAAAAATATATACTGTTGTACTATAAATATAAATATACAAAAAATATATACTGTTGTACTATAAATATAAATATACAAAAAATATATACCGTTGTACTATAAATATACATATACAAAACATATATACTGTTGTAATATAAATATACAAAACATATATACTGTTGTACTATAAATATAAACATACAAAAAATCTACACTGTTGTAATATAAATATACAAAATACAGTATATACTGTATACTGCACAGTTGTAATATAAATATACAAACTATGTTGTAATATAAATCAACAGAAATAACAACAATATTAGATACAGAACTGTACTGTTGATGTATGAACAGTACAGTACAGTAGTATATATATATTTTTTGTTAAGTTTTATAAATATACTTATGCGTTAGTTACCCTTGGTGCCCTTTTGCGATCTCTGTTTTCTCCGTACGCATGCTAGCACACGGTGGTTGCTGGCACATCGACGGTGGTTGCTGGCACATCGATGCCAGAAGTAGCTAACCAGCGTTGGATATCTGCAATTCGTTGTCCGCTTGTGTACATCGCCTTAATTCTCATGCTGAGATCCTTTGAAATCTTTTTAACAGGCATTGCTGCGAGTAGAAAGAAATACAAACACAAGAATGTATATTCGATGTTTAGTCTGTGTATTCAATGTGCAGTCAATCCACAAAATGGATGGTGTATTTATACGGTAATGACTCACGTTAGAGTACGCCCACTTTCAACACCTGTAAAAAACAGAAAAAATACTGTGCGCTACTAACTAACTACTAGGAATAATGATATATGGATATACACAGTGCAGTGACTAAACCATAAAAATATGTGATAAAGGGTTAAACCACAACTCCCATGGTGAGATATATAAAAAATAATAAATAAATTGTATCACATAACCGTGTTAATGATACGGGCGTCTGCTGCTATAAACACAGGGGGGTGGCTCAGCACCCCACACACACTAAGAGAATGGAAACAAAACAGGAATGACTACAATCTTGAGTTCACACACAAGGTGGATGCCACCCAGATAGATGTTTTGGACTTAAGACTTACTTGCAAAATGGATGGCACTGTGGAGACTGAGACCTTCTTTAAGGAGGTGGACACTACTAACTTGCTGAATGCGAATAGTAATCACAAAAATACATGGATAAAAAATATACCAGGAGGGCAATTTGTTAGACTCAGACGTAATTGCAGTAGTTTAGAGGTTTTCAACAAACAGGCTAACAAATTATTTTTGAGATTTAGAGATAGGGGATATCCTAAGGAACTTCTAGAAAAAGAGATCATAAGGGTACGTAATATGGATCGTAAGGATATGCTAATTCAAAATAGATCCAAGACTAAAAACAAAGAAGGTCAAAATATAAAAAATGACACTCTTAATGTGGCCTTCATTACAGATTTTAATTCTGTTCATAGGGACATTGAAAAGGTTTTTAATAAATACTGGGGTATATTGTGCAATGATGCTATTTTTGATGCATCGTGGCACACCGAGTGTGCCCCTGCAAGCTGCGGTTTAACCTCCGTGCAGAGGATCCACTTGCTGAGTTACAGGAGCTGCTCCAGATGGCTTGGAAGCCGGAGTGGTCTCACTGAGCACTAATACCTTCAGCTGAACCTGGCTGCTTGAAGGGAAACCCCCTTGGGAGCGAAAGAATGACGCCCTGCCCCAGAACCAACGGAGTGGCACTAGCTGAGAGAAGCAAGCACCGGACTCTCCTGACAGCAGCTGCCGAGTGGTAAACAGTGTGACACACACTAAATGCACTTTACCAACCTTTATTATGTACGCAGATATATTACCCTTTTAATTTAAATTATATTGTTGAACTTGGTTCACCATTTGGCGTTGTGCGCTGTTTTCTTTTGTTTCCTTTCAACACCTGTACCTGGTCGTCATGCATAAAAGGTTACACACTTTGCATAGCCCACCACTCGATGATCTGTATCTGAACTTGCCCTTGTCCAGATACTGCATTGTGCCACCTGCTTCCATGGAGCAACCCCGATTCTATGGACGCAGGAACCCACTCGCCTCTGCCGTGCCTGTCAAGCTGAAAAAGCGAAAGGCGGTTGCCGTTTCCACGCCAAGGCCAAAGCGACAGGCTAAGGCCAATAAAGAAAACCTTCTGCTGACCCCAAAGGCTAAGGATTTTCATAGACGTAAGCCTTATTATGTCAAGAAGATATACGGTGATGTACTCTCGACGCAAAACGATTGGCAGCCAACCCATCGAACCCGCAGACCACTTCCTCACATACAGCAGCGGCAGCTTTTATTCGAGTAAAAGCCGCCGGCTGCATGCGTCTGGGAAGCGGGTAGCCGCGGCGCGTGGCGGCGCACTGTGACGTCACAATCACATGCGCGCCCGTCTTCCCCGTCTTCCCCGGCTTCCCCAGGCTTCCCCGACACCCCTGGAGATCAAATTAAGGTAAGCGGGGGTGCGGGGAAGCAGAGGGGCAGAGCAGGAGCCGGGTTCGGGGTCGGAAAGGGGGGGTAAATTGCGCGCGAAGTGGAGGGGGGGTGCGTGGGGGAAACACGGCGGCGCGCGGTTATTACTGGCAGCAGCTGGGGTAGATCCCGGCATGCCGCCGGCATTTAGTGCAATAAAAGATGTCGCTACTGTACGCTTCGACGACTCTGATGCCGCTGTCCCGGAAATCTTAAGCCCGTCTTATCCACCCCCATCTTCTCCGGTTCCATCCGATGACGCCGCCACCTCTGAATTGCACGGGTCACTTTCTCCTTTGCTCTTAGACGACTCTGCTTCTCACCCGGAAATCCAAAGGTCACTTTCTCCATCCCTCTTCGACGATGCTGCCGCTTCTCCTCTACCGGGTATCCACATGTCACCTCCTCCACTCTTCTTCGATGTCGATGCCGCTTCTCTCCATGGAACCCCCATCTCATCCTCCGTTGCACCCATCCCCCCAGATGTCCAGACGCCATGCACAAGAAGCAGCTCGTTAGACCGGATGCTGAATGGGATTTCTATGGATCTCCCCGGGAATTCTATTGTGCTAGCAAAGATAGATCTGCTTCTGGAGACAATGCTAAATGTGGAGCAACGGATGCTAAAAATGGATCAACGGATGGATCGACGGATGGAGAAGATAGAGGCTGACATAGCGGGCATACATTATTTGCTCGGTGCTAATGCCCCTGTTTCCCCGCCGCCAGAGCAGTGGGGTGACATGGATGTGATGAATGGGACCATCGACCCCCTTCCATCACCAAGCGCACCCCCTCCACCAGAAGATGTAGTGTACATGTATGCCGTTGAGGAGGACATGACAACCCCGTCAAGACCACGCCAGGAGACAACACGGCGACCACGACCGGAGGAAAGCTTCCTCCCAGACAACCTACCATTGCCCGTTGCCTCAAGCACACCCGCTCCCAAAAGACCTACACCCGCTCGCATCGATACGGTGCCCGACATCACCCTGTGCGGTCTGCCACCGGCGCTCAGGGAGAAGTATAGGGTGAAGAGTCCTGGTGCACCCCACAAGTATGCCTTGTTACTTTTTAAGCACCATGTTCCCTACTCGTTGTACTGCGACTGGGCCTTCAAAGTGAACTACGATGGGAATCGTGTAAAAAAGGCGCTTCCTGTCAATTTAAAGAAAATCATTCTGGATGAAATGCGACGCTTTAATACAATTACAGATCCTGTAATGAAAGGCGTTCGAGACTGCCTTAATGGCGTTTTGCTCCATGCAGGGAATCGGCCATGGACGGACAATGTGGAGGACTTTCTGTAAGACCATAGTGTTGTGCTGAACTGTATTGTACATGTTTTGAACTGCTGTACTTAAATAAAGGAGATGTTGTGGTGTGTTTTTTTACACAGGACATGCACAATTCCAGTCCCTGGGGGCCGCAAACAGGCACGTTTTTCAAGGTTGTCCTGAAAACCTGTCCTGTTTGCTGCCCTTGAGGACTGTACTGGTGCAGGTCTGACTGACAGTGTTGCGCACCATCCCACTGTACTGTACTGTATACTGTATGTTTCTTTAATAAAGGAGATGTTTCGTTTTGTATACTGCATTATATGAATAACATTTTTTTTGTAATCACAGGTAAGAACATAACTGTTGTGCTGGACTGTATTGTACTCTACTGTACTGTACATTTTTAGACCTGCTGTACTGTACATAAATAAAGGAAATGTTGTTGTGTGTTTTTTTACTGCCAAACCGCAAATCCGCAAGAGCGGCAACATTGTCAAAAAAGAGCTATGATCGCGCAATTGGCTTGGGAACTAGGGCCTCGGTCAAGTTCACGGCCAATTGGCATGGGAACTTCTGTTCTAGGGCACCTAGAAATAAAATTCATTTTGCCCATAGATGTTAGGAACCCCCTCACTTGACCCCAACAGGGTCCGACCAGTAATGGCGACGAGAAAGGGTCACGCCGGCGAGGAGGGTCCTATCATTGACCGTAATGGCGGAGAAAGCTGCGCTGCTTTGAAACGGCTAAGTCAGAATGAGCAGAAACCTGGAACCCATAACTCCGGTTCTGTTCAACCTAGAGGGCTCAGATTTGGTCACCATGTAGTCCTAGTTCCGGCAGGATTGCATGGCAAATAGCGACCCTCTCGTGGCAACAGAATGGAGTCATGGTAATGGTAAAGTTTAGGTTTCTGCCATTGACTTGCATGGCAGAAAAAAGCCACTTTTGGAATGTGCTTTTAAACTGTATTTTTGTATCTCCGGTTCTGGGGGACGTGGAAGGCTGATATTTGGCCACTATGGCAAGGGTACTTCCGCGTGAGGACCAGGCAAATTTCAACACGCTCAGACCCACAGAATATTGTATTTTGGGTCGAGGACTGTAGTGGTACAGACTGTTTTGTACACCATCCCACTGTACAGTATACAGTATGTATTGACTTGTCGTTCTTTAATAAAGTAGATATTGCGTTTTGCTTTTTTGTGAATTAAGAATTTGTTTTTAAAACATGTGACTGTAACCATACCGACTGACAAATGTTTTCACACATGTGGCAGTAAACCATACACCTGTTTATGTTTTGAATTGCTGTGCACTTAAAATGTTTCAACATTGTACAGTATTTGTAAATAAATGTTTTTGTACTTACTCCACCAATAAAAGAACATGTTGATTTGTCTTACATTGTTTCCATTTGCTCCTTTGATAGTGTAACAAAATACAGTGTTTCTAGAATGTCGAGGCATACTGCACTGTACTGTATACTGTAGACATGCTCAGTATACTGTAAGAGTACTAAAAAAAATAGAAGAATAGAAATACACAAACTGTACTGGACTGCATGTACTGGCACTGTATACTGTAGAAGACACATCATGTACTGTAAGTGATACTGTACATGTAGAATAAATGCATAGTTTTATTTTTTCGGGTTTATTACACAGTATACAGTACGGCCGGAAAACATCAGCATACAGTACTGTTTCAGGTACAGTATTCTATCCTAATCAATAACAACGGCAACAAAACTGTAGACGTGGGGTTTTAAATCCGATTCAGCAATGTGCAGGCATTGTTACACAACACGATATTATCCATCGAAATCCCTCCATTAGCCGTTTTCTTTTCTCAGGAAAAACAAAAAGAAAAGTTTTAATGTAATGCTCAGCCCCCTAAAGAAGTACCCAGCCAGTCCCACCAATAATTTTCTCCTGTTCGCATGCGCATGCGCCTAGCGTTCCACCAATTGTTCAGTGTCTGCAGTACAGTACTGTAGAAGCCGCTCAGCCAATGCTATTGCTTAAGGAGAATCTCTTGACTTTGGAATCGCACCGATATTTATACTGTATTGTCAAAATAAAAAAAACACAGAAAATAATACGGCAACAATACTCACCATAGTTTTTCCCATTCAGCTGGCGCCGGCGCCGGTCCACTGCCAGTCCAGCTTTCTTGATCATCCACGTCGATAGTTTGCAGCGGGACTAGTCCACCTGTAGTCAGCTGGTGAGGCTGGAAATTGCTTAGGTACATGCAAGCTTCATCGAAACTGCACGCGAAATCCGGCTCAGGCTCAGGGTTGTCACTGACGGCGGGACCGTCATTGGAAGCCGGTGCTGGTGCATTGCTTGGCAGCGACTGTCATTTCTTAGTTGGTTTTAACACGACCCTTCGCCTTTTGCCGCCTTCGTGATCATAGATACCGGAAAAAGCCGGTGATACACACCAATACCCACCAACAAATTGTGGCTCAATACGATGAAAACAGGGATCGCTACATGACCTTTTCCTTACTGCACGCTTCCACTTGAGGAGTTGGCAAAAATTTGTAAAAGTCATAGTTTTCGATAAAATACTGATAAATTTGAACAACTGTTGCCATCTTATCCTCTGTTGCATTAATCGCGGCACATATCAAATACGCGTAACTTCTGTCGATAAGATGGCAACAGTTGTTCAAATTTTTCAGTATTTTATCGAAAACTATGACTTTTACAAATTTTCGCCAGCTCCTCATGTGTGGAAGCGTGCAATAAGGAAAAGGTTATGTAGCGATCCATGTTTTTATCGTATTGATCCCGAATTTATTGGAGGGTATTGGCGTGTATCACCGGGTTTTTCCTGTATCTATGATCATGCAGATGGCAAAAGGCAAAGGGTCGTGTTAAAACCAACTAATAAACGACAGTCGCTGGCAAGCAATGTGCCAGCACCAGCTTCCAATAATAGTCCCACCGTCAGTGACAACCCTTGCTGTCTGTCCACGCACGGATACCTGCAGCCTGAGCCGCATTTCGCGTGCAGTTTCGAGCAAGCTTGCATGTACCTAAGCAATGTCCAGCCTCATCAGCTGACTACAGGTGTAGTAGTCCCGCTGCCAACTGTCAACGTGTATGATCAAGAATACTGGCAGTGGCCCGGCGCCGGCACAAGCTGAGTGGGAAATTCTATGGTGAGTAATGTTTTGTTCTGTTTTTTTTTTTTTTTTGAAAATATCAATATTGGTGCGATTCTCCTGTAAGCAATATCATTGGCTGAGCGGCTTCTACAGTACTGAAGATACTGAACAATTGGTGGAACGCTAGGCGCATACGCATTGGAACCTTCTTAAAATGCATATGCGTATCATCACATCGACGGTAGGCGCATGCGCATGTGAACATGTAGTCCTAGTTCCGGCAGGATTGCATGGCAAATAGCGACCCTCTCGTGGCAACAGAATGGAGTCAGGGTAATGGTAAAGTTTAGGTTTCTGCCATTGACTTGCATGGCAGAAAAAAGCCACTTTTGGAATGTGCTTTTAAACTGTATTTTTGTATCTCCGGTTCTGGGGGACGTGGAAGGCTGATATTTGGCCACTATGGCAAGGGTACTTCCACGTGAGGACCAGGCAAATTTCAACCCGCTCAGACCCACAGAATATTGTATTTTGGGTCGAGGACTGTAGTGGTACAGACTGTTTTGCACACCATCCCACTGTACAGTATACAGTATGTATTGACTTGTCGTTCTTTAATAAAGGAGATATTGCGTTTTGCTTTTTTTGTGAATTAAGAATTTGTTTTTAAAACATGTGACTGTAAACCATACCGACTGACAAATGTTTTCACACATGTAGCAGTAAACCATACACCTGTTTATGTTTTGAATTGCTGTGCACTTAAAATGTTTCAACATTGTACAGTATTTGTAAATAAATGTTTTTGTACTTACTCCACCAATAAAAGAACATGTTGATTTGTCTTACATTGTTTCCATTTGCTCCTTTGATAGTGTAACAAAATACAGTGTTTCTAGAATGTCGAGGCATACTGCACTGTACTGTATACTGTAGACATGCTCAGTATACTGTAAGAGTACTAAAAAAAAATAGAAGAATAGAAATACACAAACTGTACTGGACTGCATGTACTGGCACTGTATACTGTAGAAGACACATCATGTACTGTAAGTGATACTGTACATGTAGAATAAATGCATAGTTTTATTTTTTCGGGTTTATTACACAGTATACTGTACGGCCGGAAAACATCAGCATACAGTACTGTTTCAGGTACAGTATTCTATCCTAATCAATAACAACGGCAACAAAACTGTAGACGTGGGGTTTTAAATCCGATTCAGCAATGTGCAGGCATTGTTACACAACACGATATTATCCATCGAAATCCCTCCATTAGCCGTTTTCTTTTCTCAGGAAAAACAAAAAGAAAAGTTTTAATGTAATGCTCAGCCCCCTAAAGAAGTACCCAGCCAGTCCCACCAATAATTTTCTCCTGTTCGCATGCGCATTCGCCTAGCGTTCCAACAATTGTTCAGTGTCTGCAGTACAGTACTGTAGAAGCCGCTCAGCCAATGCTATTGCTTAAGGAGAATCTCTTGACTTTGGAATCGCACCGATATTTATACTGTATTGTCAAAATAAAAAAAACACAGAAAATAATACGGCAACAATACTCACCATAGTTTTTCCCATTCAGCTGGCGCCGGCGCCGGTCCACTGCCAGTCCAGCTTTCTTGATCATCCACGTCAATAGTTTGCAGCGGGACTAGTCCACCTGTAGTCAGCTGGTGAGGCTGGAAATTGCTTAGGTACATGCAAGCTTCATCGAAACTGCACGCGAAATCCGGCTCAGGGTCAGGGTTATCACTGACGGCGGGACCGTCATTGGAAGCCGGTGCTGGTGCATTGCTTGGCAGCGACTGTCGTTTCTTAGTTGGTTTTAACACGACCCTTCGCTTTTTGCCGCCTTCGTGATCATAGATACCGGAAAAAGCCGGTGATACACACCAATACCCACCAACAAATTGTGGCTCAATACGATGAAAACAGGGATCGCTACATGACCTTTTCCTTACTGCACGCTTCCACTTGAGGAGTTGGCAAAAATTTGTAAAAGTCATAGTTTTCGATAAAATACTGATAAATTTGAACAACTGTTGCCATCTTATCCTCTGTTGCATTAATCGCGGCACATATCAAATACGCGTAACTTCTGTCGATAAGATGGCAACAGTTGTTCAAATTTTTCAGTATTTTATCGAAAACTATGACTTTTACAAATTTTCGCCAGCTCCTCGTGTGGAAGCGTGCAATAAGGAAAAGGTTATGTAGCGATCCATGTTTTTATCGTATTGATCCCGAATTTATTGGAGGGTATTGGCGTGTATCACCGGGTTTTTCCTGTATCTATGATCATGCAGATGGCAAAAGGCAAAGGGTCGTGTTAAAACCAACTAATAAACGACAGTCGCTGGCAAGCAATGTGCCAGCACCAGCTTCCAATAATAGTCCCACCGTCAGTGACAACCCTTGCTGTCTGTCCACGCACGGATACCTGCAGCCTGAGCCGCATTTCGCGTGCAGTTTCGAGCAAGCTTGCATGTACCTAAGCAATGTCCAGCCTCATCAGCTGACTACAGGTGTAGTAGTCCCGCTGCCAACTGTCAACGTGTATGATCAAGAATACTGGCAGTGGCCCGGCGCCGGCACAAGCTGAGTGGGAAATTCTATGGTGAGTAATGTTTTGTTCTGTTTTTTTTTTTTTTTGAAAATATCAATATTGGTGCGATTCTCCTGTAAGCAATATCATTGGCTGAGCGGCTTCTACAGTACTGAAGATACTGAACAATTGGTGGAACGCTAGGCGCATACGCATTGGAACCTTCTTAAAATGCATATGCGTATCATCACATCGACGGTAGGCGCATGCGCATGTGAACATGTAGTCCTAGTTCCGGCAGGATTGCATGGCAAATAGCGACCCTCTCGTGGCAACAGAATGGAGTCAGGGTAATGGTAAAGTTTAGGTTTCTGCCATTGACTTGCATGGCAGAAAAAAGCCACTTTTGGAATGTGCTATTAAACTGTATTTTTGTATCTCCGGTTCTGGGGGACGTGGAAGGCTGATATTTGGCCACTATGGCAAGGGTACTTCCACGTGAGGACCAGGCAAATTTCAACCCGCTCAGACCCACAGAATATTGTATTTTGGGTCGAGGACTGTAGTGGTACAGACTGTTTTGCACACCATCCCACTGTACAGTATACAGTATGTATTGACTTGTCGTTCTTTAATAAAGGAGATATTGCGTTTTGCTTTTTTTGTGAATTAAGAATTTGTTTTTAAAACATGTGACTGTAAACCATACCGACTGACAAATGTTTTCACACATGTAGCAGTAAACCATACACCTGTTTATGTTTTGAATTGCTGTGCACTTAAAATGTTTCAACATTGTACAGTATTTGTAAATAAATGTTTTTGTACTTACTCCACCAATAAAAGAACATGTTGATTTGTCTTACATTGTTTCCATTTGCTCCTTTGATAGTGTAACAAAATACAGTGTTTCTAGAATGTCGAGGCATACTGCACTGTACTGTATACTGTAGACATGCTCAGTATACTGTAAGAGTACTAAAAAAAAATAGAAGAATAGAAATACACAAACTGTACTGGACTGCATGTACTGGCACTGTATACTGTAGAAGACACATCATGTACTGTAAGTGATACTGTACATGTAGAATAAATGCATAGTTTTATTTTTTCGGGTTTATTACACAGTATACTGTACGGCCGGAAAACATCAGCATACAGTACTGTTTCAGGTACAGTATTCTATCCTAATCAATAACAACGGCAACAAAACTGTAGACGTGGGGTTTTAAATCCGATTCAGCAATGTGCAGGCATTGTTACACAACACGATATTATCCATCGAAATCCCTCCATTAGCCGTTTTCTTTTCTCAGGAAAAACAAAAAGAAAAGTTTTAATGTAATGCTCAGCCCCCTAAAGAAGTACCCAGCCAGTCCCACCAATAATTTTCTCCTGTTCGCATGCGCATTCGCCTAGCGTTCCAACAATTGTTCAGTGTCTGCAGTACAGTACTGTAGAAGCCGCTCAGCCAATGCTATTGCTTAAGGAGAATCTCTTGACTTTGGAATCGCACCGATATTTATACTGTATTGTCAAAATAAAAAAAACACAGAAAATAATACGGCAACAATACTCACCATAGTTTTTCCCATTCAGCTGGCGCCGGCGCCGGTCCACTGCCAGTCCAGCTTTCTTGATCATCCACGTCAATAGTTTGCAGCGGGACTAGTCCACCTGTAGTCAGCTGGTGAGGCTGGAAATTGCTTAGGTGCATGCAAGCTTCATCGAAACTGCACGCGAAATCCGGCTCAGGGTCAGGGTTATCACTGACGGCGGGACCGTCATTGGAAGCCGGTGCTGGTGCATTGCTTGGCAGCGACTGTCGTTTCTTAGTTGGTTTTAACACGACCCTTCGCTTTTTGCCGCCTTCGTGATCATAGATACCGGAAAAAGCCGGTGATACACACCAATACCCACCAACAAATTGTGGCTCAATACGATGAAAACAGGGATCGCTACATGACCTTTTCCTTACTGCACGCTTCCACTTGAGGAGTTGGCAAAAATTTGTAAAAGTCATAGTTTTCGATAAAATACTGATAAATTTGAACAACTGTTGCCATCTTATCCTCTGTTGCATTAATCGCGGCACATATCAAATACGCGTAACTTCTGTCGATAAGATGGCAACAGTTGTTCAAATTTTTCAGTATTTTATCGAAAACTATGACTTTTACAAATTTTCGCCAGCTCCTCGTGTGGAAGCGTGCAATAAGGAAAAGGTTATGTAGCGATCCATGTTTTTATCGTATTGATCCCGAATTTATTGGAGGGTATTGGCGTGTATCACCGGGTTTTTCCTGTATCTATGATCATGCAGATGGCAAAAGGCAAAGGGTCGTGTTAAAACCAACTAATAAACGACAGTCGCTGGCAAGCAATGTGCCAGCACCAGCTTCCAATAATAGTCCCACCGTCAGTGACAACCCTTGCTGTCTGTCCACGCACAGATACCTGCAGCCTGAGCCGCATTTCGCGTGCAGTTTCGAGCAAGCTTGCATGTACCTAAGCAATTTCCAGCCTCATCAGCTGACTACAGGTGTAGTAGTCCCGCTGCCAACTGTCAACTTGTATGATCAAGAATACTGGCAGTGGCCCGGCGCCGGCACCAGCTGAGTGGGAAATTCTATGGTGAGGAATGTTTTGTTCTGTTTTTTTTTTTTTTTTTAAATATCAATATTGGTGCGATTCTCCAGTAAGCAATATCATTGGCTGAGCGGCTTCTACAGTACTGCAGATACTGAACAATTGGTGGAACGCTAGGCGCATACGCATTGGAACCTTCTTAAAATGCATATGTGTATCATCACATCGACGGTAGGCGCATGCGCATGTGAACAGGAGACGCCCCCTGAGAAAATTATTGGTGGGACTGACTGGGAACTTCTTTAGGGGACTGACCATTACAGTAAAACTTTTCTTTTTTGTTTTTCCTCAGAAAAGAAAACGACAAATGGAGGGATTTCGATGGATAATATCGCTTTGTGTAACAATGCCTGCACATTGCTGAATCGGATTTAAAAAACCACGTACCGGAGTCTACAGTTTATTGGCCGTTGTTATTGATTAGGATAGAATACCTGAAACAGTATGCTGATGGTTTCCGACCGTACAGTATACAATAGTTTTTTATATATACTGTATAATAAACCCCAAAAAATAAAAAGTATGCATTTATTCTACATGTATTACAGTACATACAGTATGTCTCTTCTATACAGTACTAGTACATACTGTACAGTACAGTATGTGTCTTGCATTTTTTTTAATACTGTTGTGATGTGCATTTCTGAGCATGCCTACAGTATACAGTACAGTATGCCTGGACAGTAGTGTACATTCTAGAAACACTGTTTTTTGTTACAGTATCAAAGGAGCCAATAGAACAATTTAAAACAAATCAACGTGTTCTTTTATTGGTGGAGTAAGTACAAAAACATTTATTTACAAATACTGTACAATGTGAAAACATTACGTGCACAGCAATTCAAAACATCAACAGGTGTATGGTTTACAGCTAGTGAAAACATTTATGTACAGAAAGTAAAAACATTACAGTCATGTTGTTGTTAAAAAAATTCTTTATTCATAAAATATAAAAAACGCAACATCTCCTTTATTAAAGAACGGCAAGTCAAAACATTTACAGTGGGATGGTGTGCAGAAGAGTCAGTCAGGCCTGCACAACTACAGTCCTCGAGGGCCGCAAACAGGCACGGTTTTCAGGATAACCTTTGAAAACCGGGCCAGTTTGCGGCCCTCAGGGACTGGAATTGTGCAGGGCTTGTGTACAGTAAATAAAAACATTTAGTTATTAATACAAGTTAAAACACACAACATCTCCTTTATTTCAGTACAGCAGGTCAAAACATGTACAGCACTGTTCAGTATGGTCTTATCTATTATTAAAAAAAATTCTTTATTCATAAAATATACAAAACGCAACATCTCCTTTATTAAAGAACGGCAAGTCAAAACATTTACAGTGGGATGGTGTGCAGAACAGTCAGTCAGGCCTGCACAACTACAGTCCTCGAGGGCCACAAACAGGCATGGTTTTCAGGATAACCTTTGAAAACCGGGCCTGTTTGTGGCCCTCGGGGACTGGAACAAAACATTTACCAAACATTTACAACAGTTGAACACTCACACAAATGCGTACCCCACCAGATTGTCCTTCCATGGCCGATGCCTTGCATGGCGCAAAATGCCATTAATGCAGTCTCGAACGCCTTTCATTACAGGATCTGTAATTGAAAAATAGCGCCGCAATTCATCCAGAATGGTCTTCCTTAAATTGTCAGGAAGCGCCTTTTTTTCGCGATTTCCTTCGTAGTTCACTTTGAAGGCCCACTCGCAGTACATCAAGTAGGACACGTGATGCTTAAAAATGAACAAGGCATACTTGTGGGGTACACCAGCACTCATCACCCTATACTTCTCCCTGAGTGCCGGTGGCATATCACGCAGGATGATGTCAGGCACCGTATCGATGCAAGCGAATGTAGGTGTTCTTCTGTGAGCGGGTGTGCTTGTGGCGGCGGGCGAGGGTAGGTTGTCTGGGAGGAAGCTTTCCTCCTGTCTTGGTCACCGTGTTGTCTCCTGGCGTGGTCTTGACGGTGTTGTCATGTTATCCTTGTCAACGGCATACATGTACACAAATTCTTCTGGTGGAGTGGGTGCGCTTGGTGATGGAAGGTGGTCGATGCTCCCATTCATCACATCCATGCCACCCTCCTGCTCCGACGTTGGGGATACAGGGACATGATCACAGAGCAGATTATGAATCCCCGCTATGTCAGTCTCTATCTTCTCCATCCGTCGATCCATATTCTCCATCCGTCGATCCATCTTCTCCATCCGTTGATCCATCTTTAGCATGGTCTCCAGAAGCAGATCTATCTTTGCCAGCACAACAGAGTTCCCGGGGATATCCACACTTATCCCATTCAGCATCCGTTCTAACGAGCTGCTTCTTGCGCATGGCGTGCTGTGGACATCTGGGTGGATGGGTGCTACGGAGGATGAGATGGGGGTTCAATGGAGAGAAGTGGCAGTGTCGTCGAAGAAGGGTGGAGGAGGTGACCTGTGGATATCCGGGAGAGGAGAAGCGGCAGCGTCGTCGAAGAGGGTTGAAGAAAGTGACCTCTGGATTTCCGGGCGAGAAGCGTCAGAGTCATCTAAGCACAAAGGAGAAATTGACCCGTGGATTTCAGAGGCACCAGCGGCAGCGGCGTCAAAGAGCACTGGCGAAGATGGCCTGTGGGCTTCCGAGAGGGCGGCGGCAGCGTCGAGGACGAGTAGTGGAGAAGACGGGCTGAAGATTTCCGGGAAAGCGGCGGCAGAGTCGTCGAAGCGTATGGGAGGAAGTGGTCTGCGGGTTCGATGGGTTGGCTGCCATTTGTTTTGCATTGAGTGTACATCACCGTATTTCTTCCTGACGTCTATTAAAACCATTAGCCTTTGGAGTCAGCAGAAGGTTTTCTTTATTGGCCTTAGCCTGTCGCTTTGGCCTTGGCGTGGAAACGGCTGCCGCCTTTCGCTTTTTCTGTGTGATAGGCACGGCAGAGGCGAGTGGCTTCCTGCATCCATAGAATCGGGGTTGATCCATGGAAGCAGATGGCACAATGCAGTATCTGGACAAGGGCAAGTTCAGATAAAGATCATCGAGTGGTGGGCTATGCAAAGTGTGTAACCTTTTATGCATAGCGACGAGGTACAGGTGTTGAAAGTGGGCGTACTCTGTGAGTCATTAACGTATAAATAGACCATCCATTTTGTGGATTCACTGCACATTGAATAAACATCGACTAAACATCGAATATACATTCTTGTGTTTCTATTTCTTTCTGCTCGCAGCAATGCCTGTTAAAAAGATTTCAAAGGATTTCAGCATGCGAATTAAGGAGATGTACACGAGCGGACACCGAATTGCTGATATCCAACGCTGGTTAGCTACTTCTGGCCTCGTTGTGCCATCAACCACCGTGAGCTATCATGCACACGGAAAAAACAGAGAACGCAAAAGGACACCAACGGTAACTAACGCGTAAGTATATTTACTGCACCGACACACTTTATTCGAGCAAATACCCGGTATGTACCTGGCAGATACCTGGAATGCGCCGCTCCTCACCTCTGACAAGCCCCGTTGCATTTGCCTTCCCAGCCTGGGTTCATGCCTGGCTGATGGGCGGCTGATCTGTTAAATGATAATGATTAGGATTTAATAGGCTGCAATGCTTTGCGTGTCTACCAGATGGCATAAATTCATGAATTGTAATGCAGTTTATATATATATACTGTGCAGTATTGCAGCCAGCGGGAATAAAATGCTTCAATCCCTGCTTGGAAAATAACTCAATGCACTCGGGCAGAAAACAGTCACAAACCTCAATACACCCGGGTATACCCGAATTCGTGGGACTAGCCAAGCTCGGATAAAGTGTGTCGCCAGTGTATATAACTAAATTAATTTATTTTTTTATAAAATATTGTACTGTAGATCTACTAGTGTACTGTAATAGTGTACTGTAGATCTACTGTATCTAATTTTAGAGTTATTTCGGGATATTTATACAGTATAGCAACGGTATATGTATATCTTTTATATTGCTGCATACTGTTGCGGCCACGTTTAATCTACCAATTACCCGGAATTGTTCGGGGTTGTTCTCTTTTGCAGCCGAACTTGGCCGCATTTCGGCCGCGCGCCAGCCCATCTCCCGTTCAGCGCTTATGGTGCTGAACAATGAAGCAGGCGCGCTGGACAATGGAGCAGGCGCGCTGAACAATGAAGCACCTGCGGTGCCGAAACTAGCGCCGAAAGTAAAAAAAAAAGCCTGCGTCTGCACGTGGTTTAAAAATTCCCGCGGAGAAAGCAGCATTATGTTAAAGGCGGACGCCACTGTATTAATAGAACAATATATTGTGTACTGTAGATCTACTGTATCTAATTTTATAGTTATGTTGGGATATTTATATAGCAACAGTATATACTGTATATTGTTTATATTGCTGCATATTAATAGAACAATATCTCACTGTATACTATTTTTACTGCAAATGATGTGCTGTGCTTGTGGCCTACTTACCGGATTTTTGTTTTTCTGTACATTGTAGGGAGATAACTCTTCTGGTCGACAAAATAAGTGAGGAGAATGATGAGAAGAGTGCATTAAGGGTCAAATACACTCTGCTGGAAAATCACAATCTGACTGTGTCCGAGACCAGCATAAAGAAGATGAGATGCAGAATTGGATGGAAATATGGACGTGTGAGGTTAGTACTGGACAGTACAGGAGGTAAAAGTGTTGTTTAAGAAACTGTACTGTACCGCTAAAATTATTTATTCCTTGTCATTATAAGGGACGTTAACAAAATCAAAAGAGTGGTCCAGGCCCAGGCATGGATCGACAATGGAGAAACTTTCCAGGATAGCATCTTCACTTCACTGACGAGTCTACTGTCTCGCTGGAGAGATTTGCCACCTTTGCATTCCACAAAAAAGGTCGCATATCTATGAAGCCGCGGCCAAAACACCCAGTTAAGATGCATGTGTGGGGAGCCATCTCTAGGTGTGGACCAGGATGCATTGTCATCTTTGAAGGTAAAATATACTGGTATAAAATATAATGTAGGAAAACAGACAAAAAATGGGCGAGCACAGGTTGAGGGACTATACAGACGTTTGTAAAACTGCACGGTATAGAGCTGTGAGGTGAAATAAGGTGTACAATAACGTAAACACTTACACGGCCTTGTGTAAATGCTTTCACATCAAGGTATCTTTACTTTAGGTGTCTTCTCTTCTGTGTTCTTTCCGCTTATAATTTTCTTCTCCTCTGTTGTGAAGTTGAGCGTTTCTGGTCTTCTCCACAGGAATGATTTGCGATGTCGTCCTCAGGATTAAATGAAACGAGAACAAATTGTGTAAGGGACAATACAGAAAATATAAAATATATCTGGGGTAGACAACTGTATTAAAATCAGAAAAGCAGAGGAATACTGCATCCACTCACATGGACAAGCGTGAGTGATCTCTGGAGGGAGGTGTCTTTGGTGGCACCTCACTGCAGGGCTGTCACGCACCCCACCTGCTCTTTGCACCAAACAAATAGGGAAAGAAGGGGTGAAGGGGCGGAGGTGGGTTTAAAATGTAACCGCATTTAACAGTAGACTCACACGGCCATGTGTGAGTATGAACTCAAATTGGTATCTCTTCTCCCCTCTCTGGAACTTCAAATCCAAACCTTCAAATGAGTTTGTTAAATCACTCAAATAGTGCCTGGATCACACGATGGTACACAAGGGTGCAAGGATGAAAAGACGTGATATTTATTGACAACAACAGGACAGAGTCCTAACAAAACATTAAAAAGCACTTAGTCAAAATGACTCAAGAGCTAGGTGTGCATAGAAACAGCCAGTCTATCGAAAAATGTTTGTGCAGGATACTCAAGTGCGCAGCTAACTCTTCGCGTCCGGATGGTATGCTGTGCTCCTGCCTCCTGCTTCCGACGGTGGCTGAAGTAGTAAAAAAAGTCTCAGGGATACTAGCAACGCATTTTGCCCTTCTTGGGCTTCCTCAGGCTCCGTAGAAAGGTATGGCTTGGGTCATAGCCTTATGTAGGGATCCCTCAACCAATCCGATCCTCTCCCTGAGTCCCTCCTTTGCTTCAATGACGTGTCTCTGTTTAATCCTCTCAGCTGTCACATCTCGGGGGTAATGAGTGCTCTAAAGTCGCGCTCTCACTCTTTAGCATTACGTCCCATGATAGATTACATTGTTGACGATTTCATAATAAATAAATAAATATATATGTGCACTGTGTCAGCACAAACTTACAGGTCGCTGGAACAAGTGTTCAGCTATGAGAATAGTTTAGTAGACAGACCCCTTAGTTAGATACAGGGGTTAACATGTTTCTTAGTGTCTCACCGGGGTACACATGGTGATTACAGATATAGTAGTGTAAAGGCACATACAGATATTTAATTAAAATTATATTACACGAGTTCATAGTAAAGGAACAAGGATATTCAATTTAATACTAAAAACTGTTAAAAATTATGATGAATGGTAAAATTCTTAATATAAAATCCTAAACGTTAATAAAATATATTTCATATGAGTACTTAAAATACATACTTTTATGGTGACTTTGGTTAAAGTAGCTGCAGGCTGGCCGAAGTACACCGCAGGGCAGCGTCGGGGAAACCAACGCTTCAGCGCAGAAGTCCAAGGCAGGCCACTGCATGGAGATAGCAACAGGCCGCAGGAAATTAAGGGTAACCACTGCTAGGGGTGAATGCAGCAGGTACCAGGAAATTAAGGGTAACCACTGCTAGGGGTGAATGCAGCAGGTACCAGGAAATTAAGGGTAACCACTGCTAGGAGTGAATGCAGCAGTTACCAGTGTTGGCTAACATGCTTCAGCACAGGAGACAGTAACAGGCCTCTGGATACTCAGGAACTAGGAAGGTTAGAACACTAGGAGAGAGGCCTGGACGGTTTGTTGCAGAGACGGTAACGTCCAAGGTAGGAGTTATGCTCGGCACTGGTTCAGTGCCAACGCCCAGGATATAAAGGGTGGAGATCCAATCACAGGAGGAGGGTGTGTGAGTATTCCTCCAATGATGGAGCACAGGGCAGAAGCTGCAATGAGAGGCAGCACCTGTGCCATAGATTGCCAGAGGAAGCTTGCAACTGCATAGGTCTGCAAGGCTATAGTCAAAGCCAGTAGTGGATTCCTTACAACATCACACGCGAGTTCTCGGATGGCCACCGTTTCTACCAGGACAACGATCCGAAGTACACCGCGTCAACAGCGCATATCCTTGAGCACGGTATCAACTGGGTGAAGACGCCAGCGGAGTAAGTGCGGTAACCGTGTCTCATTTTTTCCCCACTGTTTTTACTGTGTACTGTATCTCTTAAACTAATTGTCCTTTTTTTCCAATTACAGATCGCCAGACTTCAATCCGATCGAAATGGTCTGGCATCAGCTGAAGGACCATATCCGAAAAGTCGTGAAACCCTCCAAAAAGGATGAGTTGGCGAAAGGCATACTGAGTTTTTGGAACGATGTACTCACCGTGGAATGCTGCAATAAATATATTGACCATATTGCGACTGTGTTGCCCATTGTGATCGCGCGTAATGGGCAAGCATCAGGAAGGTAGTATGGTATACTGAAGTACTGTACTGTAGTATTGTAAGTACAGTATGATACAGGTAAGTATGGTACAGATTTTTTCTTTCCTTGTGGTCAGAGTATACAGTAGTTTCAGTATAGACTAGTTTGACAGTACTACAGTAACTGCATAATGTAGTCCAATATGGAGTGGCTATACAGTACACAATGCCATAATACAGTATGCACCTACTGTACAGTACAGTAACTGCTCAATTTATTTATTTCCATAGAGAGCAGCACCAGCCATCTAGTTACAAAGTATTTAACAGTAGTCAGAGTATACAGTAGTTCCAGTATGAACTTGTTTGACAGTGCTAACAGCGTACTGTAGTCCATTATGGAGTAGCTACAGTATACAGTACACAATGCCATAATACAGTACAGTATGCACCTAACTGCTCAATTTATTTATTTCCAGAGAGAGCAGCACCAGCCATCTGGTTCCAAACTATTTAACAGTAGTCACAGTATACAGTAGTTCCAGTATAGACTAGTTTAACAGTACTACACAGCACACAATGCCATAATACAGTACGCACATAACTGCACTAATTTTTTGTTTTCTTGTCTTTTCAGGAAAAATGGATGGATTGGGAGAGAGGAGGGGTGTCGTGTACAGTCTGAACTGTTTGTACAGTCAGGTGTACAGTATCTAAACAGCAGTAATGATGTACACAAAACCTCTCCTCTCTCTGTGTGTGTGTGTGTGTGTGTGTTTGTTTGTGTGTGTGTGTGTGTGTGTGTTTGTGTGTGTGTGTGTGTGTGTGTTTTTATATAGTGATGTGTCTGTATATAGTGATGTGTCTGTATATAGTGATGTGTCTGTATATAGTGATGTGTCTTTATATAGTGATTGTGTGTGTATATATATAGTGATGTGTATATATAGTGATGTGTGTGTGTATATATATAGTGATGTGTGTGTGTATGGTGGTGTGTGTGTGTATATACAGGCATACCCCACATTAACGTACGCAGTGGGACCGGAGCATGTATGTAAAGCGAAAATGTACTTAAAGTGAAGCACTACCTTTTTTCCACTTATCGATGCATGTACTGTACTGCAATCGTCATATACGTGCATAACTGATGTAAATAAGGCATTTGTACCAGGCTCTATAGTCTCCTCGCTTGCGCACACCTTCGGTATAGGTAGGGAGCCGGTATTGCTGTTCAGGACGTGCTGACTGGCGCATGCGTGAGCTGCCCTTTGCCTATTGAGCAAGATGTACTTACTCGCGAGTGTACTTAAAGTGAGTGTACTTAAACCGGGGTATGCCTGTATATAGTGATGTGTGTGTGTATATATTGTGACAGAAACCAGGGGTTGGTAATAAACTCCATATACAGGGCTCCCAGGATACTGAACAGTTTCTGTCCTGTCTAAGCTGAACAGGGCAGCCTCGTGGTACAGGCACTCCATTCCACAGTTTGTCTGCTGCCTGTTTTCTGTCACCTGTCATGCTGATTAGAGTTCAGGTATATAAGACCTGTTTCCTGTTTCCTCTGAGCCCCGCCCAAGAGCCTGGAAGGCTGCTGAACTGCAGAGGGGTGAGAAAGCCTCTTTCCCAAATCGCTTCATTCATTCTGTTAGTTTGTCTAAAGACTGCAAAGGTACTTATTTTGTTGGTGGAAGTGGACAAGCCACTTCCAACTCTGAGTCAGGGACATCTAAGTTTAAGTTATCGCTCAGACGAGCAGCTTTTTGTTTGGCTTTGTTTTCTGTTTAAACTGTGGCAGTCTCAGTGCCTGGGACTGAATAAACCAGGCATAGCCTGTTTAAAGGAACAGTACGTGACGTCTCATCATTTAACCTACCCTAAAAGACCGTGTTCTAACAGTCCCGGACAGACGGCGGAGCCCCGGAGTAAGCCGTTTGTCACATATGGTGGAGAATGCGGGCAGAACACTGAAAGGTCTGGGGGTTAAAGAACTTTAAAAAAAAAAAAAAAAAAAAAAAGAAGGTTTTTTTTCTCTCTCTCCAAACAAGATGGAAGACGTGGTGAGTGCGCTGGTACGCAATGTCGCTGTCCAGAAAGACGCGAATGAAGCCCAGCAACAGGCGAGTGAAACCCAGCGACAGCTGTTAATAGCTCAGCAAGAGACTAATGCAAACCAGCAAGAGACAAACCGCCTGCTGAGAGAGGAGCAAAAGCGGTTCGCTCAGGGCTTACAGCAGGAACTCGAGATCCTGAGGGGGACTATCAGTAACCTTCCACTGGCAGAGGCAGCCCCAGTTCCGAAAATGACCAGGGCAAGCCACTACCTTCAGAAGATGGGACCCTCGGATGATGTGGAAGCCTATCTTCTCACGTTTGAACGCACGGCACAGAGAGAGGGATGGCCAGAAGCTGAGTGGGCTGGTCTAATCGCACCCTTCCTAAGCGGCGAACCCCAGAAGGCTTACTTTGATCTAGAGCCAGCCGAAGCTAACGTCTATGCAAAATTGAAGTTCGAGATCCTCGCCCGCCTCGGCGTAACCACGGCTGTTCGTGCCCAAAGGTTTCACGCATGGTCCTTCACGATGGATAAAGCCACCCGAAGCCAGATGTATGACCTCATCCACCTCGCCCGGAAGTGGCTACAACCCGAGATCAACTCAGCAAGCCACATCGTGGAACGGTTGGTCATGGACCAGTTCTTGAGGAAACTTCCCTCTGCCTTACGCCGTTGGGTTAGTCGGAGTGACCCCCACAATGCGGATGAGCTTGTGGCCCTTGTAGAAAGGTACAGTGCAGCAGAAGAGCACCCGCAACCCACAGTCGTGGAGCAACCCCACTATCCGAGGTTCCAGGACTCTTCCAGAGACGGTAAAAGGGTACCGGGGTTAAGGGGCGCTGAAGAGCGGCGACCACCTTCACGCCGCTCCAGCAACAGTGGTTCGCACACTAAGGGCAATAGCCAACATGGGGAGCCGGGAAAAGGCTCTAAGTGGGACACAGACTATGTACCTAAATGTGTAAATTGTCATGAGAGGGGCCACACAGCAAAAATCTGCCCACTAAATGATGAGCCCATGCAATGCAACAGCGTGGAACCTTATTCGCTGTTGTCCCAATGTATGGGCCCTAGCCCAGAGGACCCCTTGAATAACCATCTGTGGGCATTTGTAAAGGTTAATGGTAAGAGGGTTCGGGCACTTCTTGACTCTGGGAGTATGGTCACACTAGTGTCCGAATACCTATTGCCCATTAAGAAGAAACAGGTAAACAGTTCACAAAGAGTGGCAATTTGTTGTATACATGGGGATAATCATGAATATTCCACTGTTGATGTTTTTTTTGAAACAGAATTTGGTTCTTTAGATTTCAAGGTGGGTGTTGTACCCAAACTGGCACATGATGTGTTAATAGGGACCGACTTTCCCCATTTTCTAAAAATGTGGTCCCCAGCTCAGAATAGCGCCCAGAGTTCAATAGCAGACCATAACGAAGTGTTAGAAGAAACAAATCCTTTCCCTTTTTCAGAAATGGAGGTTGACGAGGGCCCAAATAAGAAGGGGGAAAAGGAGGAGTGCTGTGAAATTCCCTTCCCCATCATTACTTTGGTAGGGAATACCCCAAATCAAGATGTTGATCAGGCACTTACCACCCCAGTACAGGATAAGACCCTCGCTGACCTAGAGGTCAGTCCTGGGAGTTTTAAGAAGGCCCAGTGGGAGGACCCCACATTAGCGGTAGCAAGGGGAAATATACGGGACCAGAATAGTACTCATGGCCAACCAGATAGGTCACTTGCTTACCCCTACTTCGAGGTAGAGAACGACCTAGTATATCGGGTTGATAAAAAAAAATCAGTTACAACTAAACAATTGTTGGTACCACGGACATTCCGTAACGTAGTATAACACCTCGCACATAGTCATCCATTGGGGGGACACCTAGGGGTGGAAAAGACAAAAGAAAAGGTTCTCCGAAGCTTTTATTGGCCTGGGGTTCTGGCAGAAATTACAAACTATTGTTCCTCATGCCCAGAATGTCAGATCACCGCCCCGTTCAAAGCATACCGCAGCCCATTGGTACCCCTTCCCATAATAGAGGTACCATTTGACCGGATTGCTATGGATCTAGTAGGACCCCTAATAAAGTCTGCTAGGGGACATCAGCATATATTGGTAATATTAGATTATGCTACCCGATATCCGGAGGCAGTTCCCCTACGTAGCACCTCTGCTAAAAACATAGCAAAAGAGTTAGTACTTCTGTTTTCCCGGGTCGGAATTCCTAAAGAGATCTTATCTGACCAGGGAACACCATTTATGTCCCAAGTAACAAAAGAGCTATGTAAACTCCTAAAAATCAAGCATCTCAGAACCTCAGTCTATCATCCACAAACAGATGGTTTAGTGGAAAGGTTCAATAAAACCTTAAAGAGCATGTTACGCCGGGCGGTCGATAAGGATGGGAAAAACTGGGACTGTTTGTTACCATACCTGTTATTTGCCATTAGGGAAGTTCCCCAGTCATCCACAGGCTTCTCCCCGTTTGAACTATTGTATGGCCGACATCCAAGGGGCTTACTGGATATAGCCAAAGAAACTTGGGAACACGAGGTTACCCCTTACAGAAGTGTAATAGAGCATGTTGCCCAAATGCAGGACCGCATTGCTGCAGTCCTACCCATAGTGAGGGAACACATGGAGAAAGCTCAAGAAGCACAAAGGAATACGTATAATAAGGGTGCTAGGGTCAGAATTTTTTTTCCAGGTGATAAGGTACTAGTTCTGGTTCCCACCGTGGAGAGTAAATTCCTTGCTAAATGGCATGGGCCATATGAGGTCTTGGAAAGAGTGGGAGAAGTAAATTATAGGGTAAGGCAGCCAGGTAGGAGGAAACCTGAGCAAATTTACCATATAAACCTACTCAAGCCCTGGAAAGATAGAGAGGTCTTGTTAACCCTAGTACCCCCAGGTCCGTCAGAGAATCAAGAAACTGACCCAGAGGTTAGCATAGCTGAAACACTGTCCGTGCATCAGAAACGAGAGGTCCAGAGTTTAGTGAGAAGGAACAAAGAAATCTTCTCTACACAGCCAGGTAAAACTAACGTAATTAAACATGACATAGTCTCTGAACCGGGGGTCCGAGTTAACCTTAAACCGTACCGAATCCCAGAGGCCAAGAGAGAGGCTATAAGTTTAGAGGTTAAAAAAATGCTAAAACTAGGCGTAATTGAGGAATCCCAAAGTGGGTGGAACAGCCCTATAGTTTTAGTCCCAAAGCCAGACGGTACAACAAGGTTTTGTAATGACTACCGGAAACTAAACGCGGTGTCAAAATTTGATACTTATCCTATGCCCAGGGTGGATGAACTTGTAGAGAGACTGGGCAAAGCCCGATATCTCACAACCCTAGACCTAACAAAAGGGTACTGGCAGGTTCCCCTCACAGAAAGGGCAAAAGAAAAAACAGCCTTCTCAACCCCAGACGGCCTCTTTCAATATAAGGTGCTGCCTTTTGGCTTACATGGAGCTCCCGCCACATTCCAAAGAATGATGGATACAATTTTAAAACCACATGCTCGGTATGCTGCCGCCTACCTGGATGATGTGGTAATCCATAGTGAAGATTGGCAATCCCACCTTCCAAAGGTCCAAGCTGTGCTCGACGCAGTTCGGTCTGCTGGACTAACTGCTAACCCCGCTAAATGCACTATTGGTCTGGAGGAGGCCAAGTATCTGGGGTATTCTATTGGTAGAGGGTTACTCAAACCACAAACACTCAAAGTAGAGGCGATACAAAATTGGCCAAGGCCAGTCACAAAAAAACAAGTAAGGACCTTTTTGGGGTTAATTGGCTACTATAGGAGGTTTATTCCCAATTTTGCAACTAAGGCAACCCCACTAACCGACCTCACAAAAGC
>NC_134486.1:64287370-64347773 GCF_040206685.1 Ascaphus truei
TTGTACAAAAATGTGTGCTAGAGAAAATAGCAAGTATGCAGATTAGCAGGAACCACATTAGATAGAGTCACCAGACAGCAGAGAGAGTTATACTCAGCTGTCACCAAATTGCGCATGGGTACTGTCCTCCGTGGTAGAATAATCACTGTCTTCAAAAGAATTCAGAAAGAGTCCATGACGTCTATGCTGCAGGTGTCACACAGAGAAAATCACATTAAGCTGCCACACGAATACACTCTACGCGTTTCGGCCGTCGGTGGCCTTCATCCCGGGTCTGACAATACTACTTATATATAGTGTTGAGCAACATATTTTTGTGTGTTTGATATATATATATATGTATAGTGGTGTGTGTGTGTGTGGGTGTGTATCCCAAACTCTATATTTTAACTGGAAAAGTTGGGGGTCGTCTTATACGCCCAGTCGTCTTATACGCCGGAATATACGGTATACAGGCATACCCCGCATTAACGTACGCAATGGTACCGGAGCATGTATGTAAAGCGAAAATGTACTTAAAGTGAAGCACTACCTTTTTCCCACTTATCGCTGCATGTACTGTACTGCAATCATCATATACGTGCATAACTGATGTAAATAACGCATGTGTAACAGGCTCTATAGTCTCCCCGCTTGCGCACAGCTTCGGTACCGGTATTGCTGTTCAGGACGTGCTGACAGGCGCATGCGCTAGCTGCCGTTTACATATTGGGCGCTATGTACTTACTCGCGAGTGTACTTAAAGTGAGTGTCCTTAAACCAGGGTATGCCTGTATATTATAAATTATATATTATTAAATAATATTATTATCAATGTGCATTATTCATGTTTATCCCTAATTTCCATCTGACAGAAGAACTTAATAAAGACTGCATTATGTATTATTCATGATTATTTTTATATTTGTATTTTTTGGTTCCTGATAAAATAAAATAAATATTTATTTACATTAATGCTAATCATAATCATTGACAACAACCCCCCCCCCCACACACACACCTACAGTACACCAAAGAAAAAGAATGAATGACAAAACAACATGAATCAGTTATTGGATTTTTAACTCTCAATTCTCACAGTGCTGTGCAAATCAGATTTACATATCAAATTCGAGAAGGGATTTTTCCAAAGTGTTACTGCAAACAAAGCCTGAAAGGGTTGGAGGGGGGGAGGGGGGCTGGGTGAATCATGCGCAGTAATCAGCTAGCTCCCATCTCAAAGAGGATTACACGCAGGCGCAGTGAGGTGACGCTCAGCTAGGGACGGATTAAAAACACAATGACAAGCTTCAGAAAATGAATGACTCTGTGGAGGTGTCTGTCGATAAGAGTTTCAAATCCTTGAGCGAGCCTTGTGTGTGTGCGTGGGGGAGGGGGCTGCATGAAGGATAAGTTGTGCAGCAGTTAAAATAAATGACATAATTTCAAAAGGCAGTTCATCATAATAATTTGATCCCTACACCCCCAAATAGAGTACATAAAAAGCACACAAATCAACCATGTGCAGTCAAACGCACAAGGTTGCAGGCAAAAGCTACAGCACAGATTGAATATCGTAATAGTGTATCAAGATGGTTTTTGCAGGCTTGTGGAGAAAATAACAATAAAAAAATTAGAATAATTTTTTTTTTGGTCACTCACTCAAAAAGCAAGCAGTGGTGGGTGAAGTTACAGGCGCATGCGCAGTAATCAACTAGCTCCCATCCCAAAGAGGATTACACGCAGGTGCATAGAGAGGTGATGCTCTGCTAGGGACTGATTAAAAACACAATGGCAAGCGTTTGATAATTATTTTTTTTGTTTATGATAAAATAAATATTTATTTACATTCATGCTAATCAAAATCATTGACAACAACCCCCCCCACACCTACAGTACACCAAAGAAAAAGAATGAATGACAAAACAACATGAATCAGTTAATGGTTTTTTAACTCTCAATTCTCACAGTGCTGTGCAAATCAGATTTACATATCAAATTTGAGAAGGGATTTTTCCAAAGTGTTACCGCAAACAAAGCCTGAAAGGGTTGGAGGGGGGGTTGGGTGAGTCATGCGCAGTATTCAGCTAGCTCACATCTCAAAGAGGATTACATGCAGGCGCAGTGAGGTGACGCTCGGCTAGGGACGGATTAAAAACACAATGACAAGCTTCAGAAAATGAATGACTCTGTGGAGGTGTCTGTCGATAAGAGTTTCAAATCCTTGAATGAGCCTTGTGTGTGTTCGTGGGGGAGGGGGCTACAGGGTACAGCTGCATGAAGTTCAAAGATAATGACATACTTTAATTTCAAAAGGCAGTTAATCATAATAATATGATCCCTACACCCCCAAATACAGTACATAAAAAGCACACAAATCAACCATGTGCAGTCAAACGCACAGGGTCGCAGTCAAAGCTACAGCACAGATTGAATATCGTAATATCAAGATGTTTTTTCCAGGCTTGTGGAGAAAATAACAATAAAAAAGTTAGAAGAATTTTTTTTTTGTCACTCAAGCAAGCAATGGTGGGTGAAGTTACAGGAGCATGTGCAGTAATCCACTAGCTCCCATCCCAGAGAGGATGACACGCAGGCGCATAGAGAGGTGATGCTCTGCTAGGGACTGATTAAAAACACAATGACAAGCTTCAGAAAATGAATGACTCTGTAGAGGTGTCTGTCGATAAGAGTTTCAAATCCTTGAGCGAGCCTTGTGTGTGTTCGTGGGGGAGGGGGCTACAGGGTACAGCTGCATGAAGTTAATGATAATGACATACTTTAATTTCAAAAGGCAGTTAATCATAATAATATGATCCCTACACCCCCAAATACAGTACGTAAAAAGCACACAAATCAACCATGTGCAGTCAAACGCACAGGGTCGCAGTCAAAAGCTACAGCACAGATTGAATATCGTAATATCAAGATGTTTTTTGCAGGCTTGTGGAGAAAATAACAATAAAAAATTAGAATAAAATTGTTTTTTTTTTTTTTTTGGTCACTCACTCAAGCAAGCAGTGGTGGGCGAAGTTACAGGTGCATGCGCAGTAATCACCTGCTGTCAAGCAGGAATGTGGTTGAAACCAGAAAGACACACGTTCAAAGGAATGGTACTGCACTGTAGATAAGAAAAAAAAAGTTGAAATACCCTGCAGTGCAGTAAATTATCCTGTGTGTGTCCGAGCGAGGGGATAGCGCTGTATATGCCGAAATGTGACACTGTTACAGTACTGTACACGCCTATGCGTTTCAACAATTTTCAAATGAGACATACAGTACAGCATTGCAAATGCATGTATACTGTAAATATGCAAGTTTACAAGTGTTCTGACGTAGGTTGAACCGCAAAAGGTATTAGACTTCCAAGACAACAGCTCGCGAACGCCCTCCTGAGTTTTTAGACGGCATTGCAGTATTGCAGACAGCGAGAATTAAATGCTAATATCACGAGCGCTAAAATAACGCAATTTACTCCGGATCAAAAAAAAAACCCGCATCTGACCGAGATTATCAGAGAGCCACGAATCCAGCCGATTTAGGCTAAGGCTGAGTCCATGCTCCCTGCTTGCTCGCTGAGGCGCGCTGAGGCTCAGGGAAAGCGGGTGCTTTCCCTGGCCTTGCGGTTTCTTACCGCACGCGCTGTCAGCAGGCCGTCAGGGGGCGGGCCGGGGGCGGGCGCCTCACTAGCCGGGGGCGGGCCAGTGACATCACGGAGCTGGTTTGCCCTCATTGGGCGAACCGCTCACGTGACCGGCCTGTCGCGTCGGCAAGCGGGGGAATTTTAAATTCCCCTAAGACCTGCGCTTCCGCAAGCACGTGGAAGCGCAGGTGAGCCACTACTAAAGCTGCTCTATTTGCGGCTATAGGGGCTCAGTGCTGAGCGGGAGCGCGCCTCAGCACGCTTCCGCCAGCAAGCGGTTAACATGGCCGAGGCCTAAAGGCGGCCGCCACTGTAGCTTAAAGCCATGGGAAGTTAGCACTGTTTTGCATTAGCTTCAAATAACATGGCATTAAGCCTGCCGTACACAAAGGGGCATTACTTGCATGCTGAAAGAAATCGTTACCTGCTTCTTCACAGCCCTCTGCGCTGGTTGATGACCGTGCGCACGATACGTGCATGATCAGCTCTCCTACCCATGCCATGGAGCCTAGATCCGCCCCCAGATGCGCCGCTCTTCTCTCTCGCATGGCACGCTCACGTGACACTGTGCACCGCTCCCCAGCTGCGTGGCAAGTATCCTGAGTGCCCCTTGTCTCCTGCAGCCTCACCTGAACTCTGCGGAGGCCGTGTCTCCATTCCGCCACCAGTTTCATTAGTTTTGGCCTTGCTTTCTTTTTGCCTTGCGGTGTTCTCTGTTGCTTTCCTATGTACCGACCTGGCTTGACCCTCTCTGGATAAAGACCCTGGCTTGTACCTGACTATCCACACCTCTCCATCCCAGACCTCGGCTTACGGACAATCGACCACCCTCCTGCTCCTACCCTAGACCACGGCACAACGGATACTGACCAGCCCACTTGCTCTGCCCCTGGACTTTGGCAAGAACTCATACTAACCCACTCTCTCCAACCCAGACCCGGCTACGCTGACTATCCACCCTCCAGGCGTGCTCCCGCTGATTTGGGTGCACAGTCTTGTACTTTCCCACCCAATTAGATCTGTTGGGACTAGATGACAATACTCTCATGGTTTGTGTATGAACTTGTTATAAGCTTAATGTGGATAGGGATGCAGTGTGCAGTATCTAGTATAGGAGGGATCAGATTCTATCTGTAGATTCTCACATTCCACTAGATCTGTATCTGAGTATATCGTCTGTCCACATGTGTATATATAGATCCATGCACTGTGGATTTATAGACAGTATAATCAGCACTATGGCACCATCAAACCGTATATATATATATATATATATATATATATATATATATATATATATATATATATATATATATATCTTATCCATTTAAAGCGGATGGTTGTATCCTACTAGTTACCATGATTTGTACTATAATATAAGTCTTTTTGTGTGTATATCCAATGTAATGTATTATTTGCTTCTATTCTTGGTTTTTATTTCATATAAATTTTTATGTAGCATTTTTATTTTTTATTTTTATATAATCACTTAGATAGAGAGCATTATTTTCCTTTGTGTAGCTTACACGGTTGTTTGATAATTAGTATATTATTATTTAATGTCAGTATCTGGAGTGTAGAGGTTTAATTATGTTAACTAAATTAACCTGTGGTTTGATCTGATTGCTTAGCAACCCATTGCTATTTAATCTACTTTGAGTGCTGCATTTACTATGTGCCTGTGAGAAAGTCTCGGTACAAGACGAAACGCGTCAGGACGTCATCAAGCAGCGACACTATGTCACTATAGTGCAGGGGTGGGGAACCTTTTTTCTGCCAAGGGCCATTTGGATATTTATAACATCGTTCACGGGCCATACAGACACAGGCAGGCAGGCACACGGCAGGCACACAGCAGGCATGTAGGCAGACAGAACCCCGCCCCCTACCTCTGGTAGTTGCTGCTGCTGCTGGGTGAATCGTGTAGGGCGGATGCTGGGGTAAGTGCAGGGGGAACTGCTGGAGAAGCATGGGGGAAGTGCGGGGAATGCTGCGGGGACTACTGCGGGGGAGTACGGTGGCTTCTGCTGGATTGCTGGGGCTAGTACGGTGGCTGCTGGGGATCGTGTAGGACTGCCGGCGCCTCATACTACCTCCTCCTGCCTCCCGATCGGGCGCGCGGCGGCCATTTTTTTTTAAATTAGCGCGACCCCGGTTATAGCAGTTGCTTTAGCCTGGCCAGACCAAATGATTTCGAGGGCCTTATACGGCCCTCGGGCCTGACGTTCCCCACCCCTGCTATAGTGGGACAGGAACCTGGCCAGAGCTTGTCTCTGCTTCAACTGGCTGGTGGTGTGAGAAACTCATTGTGCCTCAGACTGTCAGGACTCAGGAAACGGAGGGTCCAGTGTATTACATCGGCATTTCAGATTTTATCACCATAAGCGGACGGCTGGTTTCATCTCCTGCGCTACAAACACAACTGAGGAGCATTCGGTTGGTGTATCCGATCCAGCAGGCGGTGACATTGTGTTCACAATATGCTTTTACAGTATATATGATTTGTTTGTGAGTGAACCTTTTTCCACCCCCTCCCCTATTTTTGTAATAAATATACAAGCAATTTTACTCTATGTGCCATGCGCTTTCCTCTTTTAGATTCCAATTGGAGGTGGTTCTCCCGTTTGGAAAGCAGCCTACGCCATCATCTTAATTCAGTTGGGGACTTTTGAAGGGATTGGTATCGGTTTGTTTGTGTTATTGTAGTTTTTACAATCCAATAGGGTTTTTAGAATTTATATTTTTTCATGTATTGGTTATTAAGAGAGTATTGTCAGATTTAGTGGAGTATTTGTATTATTAGAGGGCAGCTTTTTTCTTTTGTGTATATACAGTAGAGGCAACGTTTATTCTAACATTTGCCGTAAACTAGCCGGGTTACATTCTGGGTATGTGCTGGGTATGTGCTGGGTATGTTCTGGGCTAGTTTGAGGCATGTTTAAGGCATTTCTGCATTGACTAACGACCCATAGGATTAACACAGCAGGGATCCCTGGCAGTCCAATTCAGTTTGAATGGGACTGCCAGGGACCCCCGCTGTTAATCTGATAGGCCATTAATCAATGCAGAAATGCTGGGGCTAGTTTAAGGAAAGTTTAAGGCATGTTTTCAGAATGTACCTGGGTGTTTCCTGGGTTTTTTGGGGAATTGCCACTGGTTTTTGTTAGAATAAGAGTTGCCTCTACTGTATATATATATGTATGTATGTATGTATGTGTATATTATATATATGTATATTATGTAACAGGGAACTCACTTCTGCACTTCTTTCCTGCCTGTTATATAACTCCTGCTAGCTGCAGGGAGTAACAGGTTAATCCTTCGGGCATTAGACACCCCTTGTCTGCTCTGTGACTGGCAGAAGGTGGTGGTGACTCATGGCCTGTGTATAGCCAATAGAGGTATAGACCATTAGCCCACCTCTTCCGCTTGCTCTAGGAAGCAGCATCCAAATTTTGCAGTCCTGCTCTGGAGGAGCTAAAGAACAGTCCTATCAGAAGGAGCTCCTGAGTAGAGGACTATTAGACTATCCCATGGTGGAATGAGCTTGCCCACCTCAGGTCTCTGGGCCCGGGGAACATCAGATTATGCCAAGGGACCCTATACTATCATGGTCATGCTCTGTTTATCATCCTGGAACCTGGAAGATATGCACCCCGCTCTAATAAGAGCTGCAGTGATGCACAATAAAGAATCCCTGTTCTACTATACCCCTGCTGTGATAAGAGAGTCAGTGCGCATGGGGTATGGAAGTGCTTCAGGAGGGTGCACTATATAAGATACGCAGTACTCGTCTAAAGATATTCAAAATAAAGTTAATTTATTTGGCCATCTGGAAACAAACAAAAAAAAATTGGCGATGTTTTGAACCACAACAGTCCTTTGTCAAGCTTTTAATCCCAGTGCAGTTAACACTGGCTCTTTATAGTGGTAGTGAAGAAAGATTTTGTGCCAAAAACTGAGTTTCAAATGAATTAGAGCAAGTGTCCTCAGGTGTGTGAAGTCAGTCTGTCCCAAAGTGTTTGCCCAGTCCTACTAAGCGGTAGTTCCTTTAAGTAATAGTAGAGCAGGTAACAGAAGCCATCTCAATTCACAGCATGTACTGCAATGCAGGCTGCGATCGGCATCTTGCTAGTGAAACAAAGGGAATTCCCAGAAGCGCCACTCCTACAACCTATGACGGCATCCTTAACGATGCCCATATCCATAGGAGGCAGTGTGCATGTGCAGGAGGAGCTACTGCTCATCAGTGCTTCTACAATAGAGGTAGGACTCCAATAGCATCCTTGACACCATAGTTCCATAGTTCCTTAGTCCGCTCTAACACATGATAATAAAATGAAGAGAGCCAAACCAATGTCACATAACCCACAATAAAAGTATAAAAACCTGGAAAAAACATATGGTGAACGAAAACCAAGCACATAGACGAGACCACGAGTATTCTAAAGCTTACCTTAAACTAGCCTGGTTACATTCTGTGTACATGCTGAGTGTAACCTGGCTAGTTTAAGGCAAGTTTAAGGCATTTCTGCATTGACTAATGACCCATAGATAAACACAGCAGGGGTCCCTGGCAGTCCCATTCAGTTTGAATGACATGCAAGGGAACCATGTTAAAAATGGTTTTGAAGCAAAAGGTGACACTGTGTGTCCATTTGCATGTCATTTCCCAGAATCCCTTGCTGCAGTGGAAGTGCTGTGTGCTGGGTGATAATGGTGAAAGGCAGGGTTGCAGACCTGTCTAAAGACATGCAAATGAGCATACAGGAATATTTCCATTTGCTATATGCTTTGCTGTGGAGGGTTTTTGTCACTTTTTTACCCAACTTAACTAAGTATATATATATATATATATATATATATATATATATATATATATATATATATATACAGGTAAACCCCGTTATAGCGCGGTCCTTGGGGTCCACCCCGAGACCACCGCGTTAGTAACGGGGTCACGCTAATTAAAAAAAAAAAAGGCCGCCGCGCACCTGATCGGGAGGGAGGGAGTGAGGAGGGAAGGAAGAGGTGGCCGGAAGCCCTACAACAGGGCTGCACAACATGCGGCCCGCCGGGGCACCCCGTGCAGCCTGCGACGGACCGCCTTCAACCCCCCTTCCCTGGTAGGGAAAGGACACATTCCAGTAGGAGCGCGCTCTCTCACCTAACCTAACCTCCTCCTCCTCCAGCATGGGGATACGCTCTAGCAGTGTAGCGCGACCTGGAAGTTCCGGGTCTGCTGTTGGAGCGCGCATCCCTCGCGCTTCCCTGCCGCAGCTAACATTGTACGTGGGGCGGCGTCATCTGGGCGAGACGGCCGCTGATTGGTCTCTCGGGTGCGTGACGCAGCGAAAGAGACAGACAACGGGGAGGGTGGTCTCGCTTTTGCCATCATCGTAGCCTTTTGTGTCTCGCGGCCTTGGTGGTTGGTGAAGCTTCAGCAGGAGCTGCAGCAAAGAGGGAGCGCGAGGTGAGGGAGGACATGCGTGAGGCTTAAGCAGGGGCTGCTGACATGGGAGGGAGGCTGCGGGGCTGCTGACATGGGAGGAGGGGGGTGGGGGGCTGCTGACATGGGAGGAGGGGGGTGGGGGGCTGCTGACATGGAGGAAGGGGGTGGGGGGCTGCTGACATGGAAGGAGGGTGGTGGGGGGCTGCTGACATGGGAGGAGGGGGGTGGTGGGCTGCTGACATGGGAGGAGGGGGGTGCGGGGCTGCTGACATATGGGGCGGACTGATGAAATGGAATGGGCTGGGGGGCCCGACTCTGTTTTCTTTGTGAGGGGGGAGAGTGGTGTGAGTTGCAGGGGGGTGGGGGGGGAGAGTGGTGTGAGTTTCAGGGGGGGTGGGGGGGAGTGTGTGCAGTGTGCTGTGAGCAGTGTGCTGTGAGCAGTGTGCTGTGAGCAGTGTGCAGTGTAGAGTGTGTGCTGGGAGTGTGTGCAGTGTGCTGTGTGCCGTGTAGAGTGTGTGCAGTGTGAGCAGTGTGGAGTGTGTGCAGTGTGTGCAGTGTAGAGTGTGTGCAGCGGTGCAGTGAGAGTGAGTGCTGGGAGTGTGTGCAGTGTTCTGTGAGCAGTGTGCTGGGGGCAGTGTGCAGTGTAAAGTGTGTGTAGTGTGTGCAGTGTAGAGTGTGTGCAGTGTGTGCAGTGGTCAGTGAGAGTGAGTGCTGGGAGCGTGTGCAGTGTGCTGTGAGCAGTGTAGAGTTTGTGCAGTGTGAGCAGTGTAGAGTGTGTGCAGTGTGTGCAGTGTAGAGTGTGTGCAGTGCGTGTGTGCAGTGTAGTGTGCAGTGTGCAGTGAGAGTGTGTGCAGTGGTGCAGTGAGAGTGAGTGCTAGGAGTGTGTGCAGTGTGCTGAGCAGTGTGCTGGGAGCAGTGTGCAGTGTGTGCAGTGTAGAGTGTGCGCAGTGGTGCAGTGAGAGTGAGTGCTGAGAGTGTGCAGTGTGCTGTGAGCAGTGTGCAGTGTAGAGTGTGTGCAGTGTAGAGTGTGTGCAGTGAGTTCTGGGAGTGTGTGCAGTGTGTGTGCAGTCTGTGTGCAGTGTGTGTGCAGTGTGTGTGCAGTGTGTGTGCAGTGTGTGTGCAGTGTGCAAAAAAAAATTTTTTGTACAGTTTATACAGTGTATATATATATATATATATATATATATATATATATATAAATATATATATATATATATATATATATATATATATATATATATATATATATATATATGCAAATATAGCTGTATGCTCATCTGCATGTCTTAGGCAGGTCTGCAACCCCGCCTTTCCCCATTATCACCCAGCATACAGCACTTCCACTGCAGCAAGGGATTCTGGGAAATGACATGCAAATGAGCACACAGTGTCACTTTTTGCCTCAATAACCATTTTTAACACATATATAATATAATATATATATATATATATGAGTCGGGACTCTCTTTGATATTTGGGACCAAATGAGTCTCCCCAAAGAGGTCACCCCACTATGCTCTCCCTTTATTGCTCCTGTCCATTAAACCAGTATGGCCAGGGTTAATTTCAACAAGAAAGGGTCAGACACAGCTTTAAAAACCTGGAATTGTCACCTTCTCCTCCCCCTGCATTTTTGCTGAGTGGGTCTGTTTTCTGCTGGAAGCAATCACTTCAGTCAGGACTCTCTTTGAAATGAGACCACGCAAGTCTCCCCAAAGGCAGCAGCTGAAATGCAGATAACGGGTGCCAGCGGTTTGTTGCCATTCACTGATGTTTGAAATGCTCTGTTACAATTCCCCAAAACATATATTATCTCTAACTGTCCACTGAATGTCTTAAGATTGAATGTTTAACGTCTGTTCATCTAATGTGACCATGTATTGTCATTATAACTTTGTGTCCAGTACATAATTGAAAACGAGAAGTAACTCCTTTAAATGCACAGGAGGTACCAACAACCCATATCGGGGCCTGTATGTCGGGAAGCAGGGGGTTCCCGCTGCTGAAATCAATGCGGTTCAGCTCCGTAGACCCCTTACTCTCGTATACTAGTATTAAAATGTTAATAAAAACACGCCGATCGCCTGTAAGAGCTGTGCAGGGAGATGCATCTCTCTCTGTGCAGCTCTTTATGCAGCTCAGATTGCGAGAAGATTGCAGGGAGAGAACTTTAAAAAAGATAAGGTTACTTCTGCGCCGAGCGGAATTGGCATTTTCCTACCTCACGGTTTGAGAGGGTTTTAGATTTGTTCTGAATACCGTGATAACACACATGACAAACCGTTCGGTGGGAACATGCCACATCGTTCAAGATGGCAGCAAAGTTATCAAAGCTACTAGAATAGGCCCCTTTGTGTATACGATTTATTCCACAGAAATAGAACAAGATAAAAATAATTAACAATTGCACTCACATTTGTGCTTACTACAGTAAACACATATAACCCATTCAGGTCTACCAAGAATCACCCCATGGACAACTAGGATCCAGCCATGCACAAATAGACTGCATATCAGTGTCTCACTCAGCTGGCTATGCTCACTGCACTCTCCTCTCCAATCTCTTGCACCTCAGCGCCTCCCCATGAGGCTGACGTCACTCCCAAGATGGCTGCCGAGAATCCCAAACTGAACTCTGATTCGCTTGATCACCCTACGCATTTCTTAAAGATGTCTCAACCCTCAGGTTGAAAAATAAGAAAAAGAAGAAATAATTGGGGGCGCAAATGAAGAAACAAACTTTATAAAGCAAGCATGACTTTATAAAGTGCAATGACACAGAACAATAAATAAATGTGCACTCACACAAATGAAATAAAAATGGGATATATTTGCCTGTAAGACACTGTCAGGGTTCTCTCCTCCTGCATTCACTGTCAGCTAGACTGTTGTTATCCCTGACAAATCCACAACAAGTGGTGAAACGCATTGGAGGAGGAGCATAGCCGGCAAAGGCTGTGGCCACTCTCATCCACTGCCTCTCACCTGCAGTCAGTAGTTGACAAATGATCTCTGCTTGGGAGCTGGAGCACTGACGAGGGACAAATCATTTCCGGGTCAATTACGTCAGATCCAGAAGGAGCCGGGAGGACCGTGCATCACCGCGCAAGACTTGGAATCCTGCAAACACAGGTCGGAAATAAGAGGCAGCCATAGAGCAGAACTGTGACCGCTGTCAGCAAGAAAGGGTCTGCAATTTCCAAGCGTCTATGCATCTCAACCGAGAGACCACAAGAGTGTCCAGCAGTCACCCAAGAAACACAGTCCCACGACAGTCTAATTGTGACTATTCAGGGGATTCCTTCCCCTTTTTTTCCCTCTGTCCATCTCCTGCCAATCCCTCTACCTTCCCCACTCTTGTCTCGTTCCGCCTACCTCTCTCCCACTACCTCAGCGCATGCCCGCAGGTCTCGCGCACCCGTGCGGTCCCCGAGCCCCTGCAGTGACGCTCCCCGCTCCCTGACTCCCGCTGTGCCCACGGACAGTACCTCACCTTCCCTGGCTGCTCCGTCCACTCCTCTGCCTTCCTCCAGCGGGGTGCCCGCGGCGTGGTGCTCCTCACGCCTGGTGACATGGCCTGTGCACGTGTTCCCTCAGCTCACAGAGGGCACGCGCACACGCTCCTCCTCTGGGCTCTGTCGCCCTTCTGCTCCCTCTTCTCAGTCCCTGCGGGCCATCTCCCTGTCACAGCCTGTGCGCGTGCACCCTCAATTTACAGAGGGCACGCACTCGCTCCTCTTATCTGGCCTGCTGTGCTCTCTCTGTGTCCCTGCTGTATCCTGCTTACCTTGGATTTCCCTGGCTTTTGACCCCTGCTTGTCCTTGACTACTCTGCTCTCTGTACCCCTTTGAACCTTGCTACGGACTCTACATCTCTTACCTCTGGCATCCTTGGACCTGGCTTTGTACCCTGACGACTCTACCCTCTGGACCACTGGACATTGACACACGGACATGACCATTCTTACGTTTACACCAACAGATGTTGCAAGTATTACTAACAACTCTCTCTACAGGCCCAGCAATGCTATACTACACTCCGGGCTTGCCCCCACTGCTGTGGTTATGTGGTGTAATACCGTTCCCACCTCAGTACTGGGGTCTTGCCAGGTCTGCGGGCACACAGGCGTGACACCAATTATTTATTGTTCAGTGTCATTGCACTTTATTTTGAATACTTACTTGCTTTATAAAGTTTATTTCTTCATTTGCGCCCCCATTTTTTTCTTCTTTTTCTCTAAGGTTTCTGTATTTGAAGAGGAGTGGTATCCTCTTTTTCAGGGCAGAATCAGTTTAACAACTAAAGACATTATCATACACTCGAGGGCTTTTCTTAAATGACATATAATCCCCTAATTTATAGAGTACATCATACTGATTGGTTTTGGATACAACAGCACCCACCCTACAGTTGACGAGGAGTCACAATCTATGCATGCTGTTAGTTTGCATCTACAGGGATACAGCTATCAGTGGTTATATTACTTATTTGCATTTTGTATTTTTTAATATTGGTTTTACTGTATTATTGAGTGTACACATGATATCAGTATAACTGGTCAACTATAGGACACCCTAGGGCAGTCACTGGTGTCACATATACACCACTAGACATTATACCCAAGATTCTACTCTAGGACTCCTAAACACCATCTGAATCTAACCTAGTGCACCCCCTAAGCACTCAGGTGCACGTACACCAGTACAATTTGTTTTCTTCTCACTTCCTCAGGAGTTTCTAATCAGTGCTGTACTATTGGCTCACGCAGGAGGCAATATAAACCCATCCAGACCCTTAAAGAAACCTCACACAGGCATAAATCACCAATCATGGCTAGCCTGGTTCTACCAATTAAATCTACACTAGCTCTAAAGCCTAATCTCACAAATCAATACAATACCCTACACCACCCTAATGGCTATATGAGAAAGTGTACTCACTAGATATAGAAATTTGGCTATTGATTTGTGAGATTCCTTCAGGAAGCCCCTGGTTTACCATTCTGAGATTTTTGTTGTTTTTTGTTTTTGTTTTGTTTTTTGCTGACAGAAAAAAAAATGACAAATATGGCTTTTGAGTCAATAAAAGAAATTTGATGTTGCAGCTTTCTATTGTGAACTCGATAAAGGCTGATCAAAGTGGCCATATAGCGTAATTTTTTTGTGGGGGGTATTTATTTTTTTATAATACCTGAAATGGGGGCTGTTCAGAATTGATCCAACACCCTAACACCCTGGCACTCCCTCGTTTCCGTGATATAGCTGGTTTCTCCTCACCTAAACTCCGGTGATTGAAATTGCACAATAAATAGAGAAAAATTAGGGAAAACTGCACATTTATCAAATGTAAAATGGACTCATCCTTGAAGGCATTTAATTAGTACAGTACCAAGGGACCTTCGAGGAGGAAACCAATTCAGGCAGAAAGAGACATTCTGTATTTTTAAACTAAGCACTATATCCCCACAAGGTTTAAACGAAGATTTGGATTTAGTTCCTTTCATAGAGGATTAATATCTCTACATTTTAGAGTATAATAAGCACCAGGCTTCAATTTTTATGACTAATTTATTCTTTTTTTTTTTTTTTAATAGATATCTTTTTTGTTTTTACTAAAGACATTTCTTACACAGAGAAACGTGGTGAATATATATTTGTTTTATATTTTCTGTTGGGCCGAATTAAATCCCTAGCAGAATGCTTCCAGTGGGCACCACTATTAGGTTATGATTGATGTGTTTAGCCAATCTACCTGTAACTGCTTATTAAGCAGCTTGTGGGTGGTTAGTCCCTCCTTTCAAGGTATATATTCTCCCAGTAAGGTCCCTGTAAATTCACTTTTCACTTTACTTGCACACATGTAAGTATCTTCACTGGTATATACCAGTTTTTAACTGCACTAAGTTACGTAAGTTTATGCTTCCTTTATTAACACCTTCAGGGTATATTTCACAGAACATTTGTATCCATTTAGCATAGGGACATGCTACTGAGACTTACCTTGACGTTGGTTAGCAGGCTTGTCATTAGTTGATCAAAGGATGTAACCAAAAGTCTCCTTTGTCTTACAGACTTAGGGTGCTATGCACGAAGCTCCGTTAAGTCACTTTTAGATCGCAAAGTGCTCTTAGAACATGCTTTTGCGCTCAACCCGATGAACTAAGCAACGCAAACAGGCACTTTGCGATCTAAAAATTACTTTTTTCAGGAATTTTTTCTAAGTCCAACTTTGCTCGTTCGCAACCCTGTTTGCGTTAAATTCTGCCCTTAAGCGGGATGCACTAAGCAACGCAACCTTAGCGTACGCGAAAGTTGCGTTGATCAGAACACGTCAGGTCAGAGTAGACGCAAAGAAATCTGGACTTAGAAAAAATTCTTGCTTTTTATTTTTGCATGCGCAAAACCCAAACAGCAGGCCGGCGGGGATCCCCGAGGGAGCCGGGGGTCGCGCTGGTGTCCCCTGCTCACCAAGCGGGGGTCCCCGTGGGAGTGCAGGGGTCCCTGCGGGAGTCCGGGGGTACCCGCGGCCATTTTGGGGTCCCCGCGGGAGTCCCGGGGTACCCGCGGGCCTGCAGTACCAATGTTGCACCTCCAAAAATAATAAACAAGAATTATAACTAAATACACACCCCTAACACATACTATACAGTAATGGCTAAAATTACTATTATACAAATATGGATAATAATGCATTTGGCCATTTTAAATACATATAACATTCAATAAATACAGTCAAAACATATTACACTTACCTTTTACAGGCACCAACGATGAAGGCCGTCTTCATCCTCATCTTCATTCTGCCATGCCCCTCCGGTGCTGCAAAACATGCAAAACAATTACAATAGCCAATGTAATGTCCCCTAACCCCTTAATTACCATAGCGGTTATTAACCGCTACAGTTTTTTCTAAGTCCAACTTTGCTCGTTCGTTACCCTGTTTGCGTTAAATTCTGCTCTAAAGCGGGATGCACTTAGCAACGCAACCTTAGCGTACGCGAAAGTTGCGTTGATCAGAACACGTCAGCTCAAGGTTGACGCAAAAAAAGCTGGACTTAGAAAAAATTATTGCTTTACATTTTTGCATGCGCAAAACCCATACAACAGGCCGGCGGGTGTCCCCGGCTGACCCCGCGGGGGGCCCCGGCTCACCAAGCGGGCCAATACACCCTACCTCCCACCCCCAGTACCCACAATAAAAACAACATACTGACCCACAATAAACATCATTCTATTTATTAAATACATAACCCACCCCCTGTGCCTCCCCTTAAATACATGATTTATCCTTTTACATACAGGGTTCATACCCCAGCCCCACGTGAGTCTCCGGTGGGCCTGGCGGGTCACCTGACAGACCTACAGGGTACCAGCAACTTGTTTCACACAGGTTCTGGAGGCCTGTTGGTGGGTCCCGCCAAGCGCTATGGCCCCCAGGTGGTCTCCGTGGGTCACCGTGGGCCACAATTGGGTCCCCACGGTAGGCCCGCGGATGTCTGGGAGAACCGGGTCAGACCCACAGGTGTCTGCGGGGCCTCGGGTGGTTCTCACGGGGGTCTAGGGACTCTCGAGTTCTCACTATGGGTCCGCGGTGCCCTCACGGATGTGAGGCCACCGGTTCTTCCCCGCAGGTGTCACCCGTGGAACCACCAGCCTGATACCTGTGAGATACCCGAGGATAACGCAGGTGATCTCCAGAGGTCTCACGCAGAACCAAGGAACCAACCCTGAATGTAAAATAAATAAACCGGACCTATACATTCAATACATACATCGCCCCCCCCCCCCAACACCTACAGTACAATAATGTGCCAAATAACTATTATACAGATATGGAAAATAGATTATTTGCCCATTATTAAACACATAAAAAATGCATAAATCGAAACATGCATTTTTAATCTTAAAATCCCCACATTGCATGTTAAAATAAATCCAGCAGCCATTGTAAATATAAAAAAAACAAACTGCAGCTACACAAATGTCTATGAAATTTCACACAATTGCATTGAGTGTGTACATGATGCAATTAATCTGTGCATCATGTAACACTATGCAAAATATATGTAACAATAAAATACAATATGAACAATGTCCCCTTACCAGCAATGCCATCATGAAAATCAATTATAAACTAAGCAACATCAATACAATTAGCATCAATCAATTAATCCATTTCCTCAAACAATTAAAATACAATACAAATCAATTATACAATTCCCTATTCAATTGCTAAAGCCAAACCATTGCCAAAACAATTCTAATTTAACGTAACCACCATCATTCTAATCTAAGTACCATAAAGAAGCCATTACAATTAACCTGTAACTAAATACAAATTACATTATTCACAACAATTACAAAATAAAGCTGATAAATACATTAGCCATACATGAAAAGAACATAAACATTAGCAAACAATCAATTATTATCCCTGTATGCCTATCCATAAAGATAAATATACATAAAATACAGGGGCAATAATAAAGCATAAAAAACAATGCATTTCCATACTAAAGTCACATAGAATACACCCATTCAGTGTCCGTGAATGTATGTATATACATATATACATTAACGGGCATTTAATGGGACTGAAAAAATAAAAGACATGAATGGAAAATCAAAGAAACCTGTAAAAGTAAAAATAATAAACTTTTCTTTTTTTTACTCACCATTAGATGCCCACTCACCGAAATCCAGGTGACCCGGAAGCACAGGAACCAATCCATAGGTAAACCATAAAATAATAAACCATAACAAATCCACGTCTGTGTCTTTTTCTTCTATTTGTAATCCTTCCCATCTGTCTTGGGGTCTTCTTTTCTTCTTTGGGGTCTTTTGGGGTCTTCTCCGTCTTCTTCCGTCTTCTTCCATCTTCTTACGCCACGCCCTTCTTCTCTATTAAGGAGGGGAGATGTTTCCTCCTCGACACCTAGCTTCAAAATGAGGCGACATAGGCTTTTATAGGCCTATGACATCACATTTTGCTCAAATGTTTCCCACAGTCCTGATTGGGCCGTGAAAAACATGTGATTTGGCTGAACAAAAAAAAAATGATGACGTCATTTAAAGGCAATGAAAGCACAGCCAATCAGAATGGCTGTGCTTCAATTGCCTTTAAGATGACGTCATGAAAAGAAACATGGCCAGCCTCACATGGTACGGTAGCAAATCAGAGCGTGGGAAATACATCCCAACTCTGATTGGCTCTAGTACCATGTGACAGGCTTTCAAAGACGTCACATCCTTTCTCCCCCAAGCCTCTGTCACATGGTCTACTAGAGCCAATCAGAGATGAGATGGAGTTCCCACGCTCTGATTGGCTACCGTACCATGTGAGACCGGCCATGTTTCTTTTAATGACGTCATCTTAAAGGCAATTGAAGCAAAGCCATTCTGATTGGCTGTGCTTTCATTGCCTTTAAATGTCGTCATCATTTTTTTTTGCTCGGCCAAATCACATGTTTTTCACGGGCCAATCAGGACCGTGTAAAACATTTGACCAAAATGTGACGTCATAGGCCTATAAAAGCCTATGTCGCCTCATTTTGAAGCTAGTCGCCGAGGAGGGAACATCTCCCCTCCTAAGAAGAGAAGAAGGGCGTGGCGTAAGAAGTCGGAAGAAGATGGAAGAAGCCGGAAGAAGACCCCAGATGACCCGAAAAGACCCCAAAGAAGAAAGAAGACACAGATGTGGATTTGTTATGGTTTTTTATTTTATGGCTTACCTGTGGATTGGTTCCTGTGCTTCCGGGTCGCTTGGATTTCTGTGAGTGGACATCTAATGGTGAGTAAACAAAAGAAAAGTATATTATTTTAACTTTACAGGTTTTTTTGATTTTTGATTCATGTCTTTAATTTTTTCACTCCCATTTAATGCCTGTGAATGTATCTATGTATATACATACATTCACGGACACTGAATGGGTGTATTGTATGTGAATTTTGTATGTAAATGCTTTGTATTTTATGCTCTATTATTGCCCCTGTATGTTATGTTTATCTATCTGTATGGATAGACATACAGGGATAATAATTTATTGTTTTGCTCATGTTTAGGTTCTTTTCATGTATGGATAATGTATTTAGCATCTTTATTTTGTCATTGTTGTGAATAAAGTAATTTGTATTTAGTTAATTGCTTCTTTATTGTAGTTAGATTAGAATGATGGTGGTTACTTTAAATTAGAATTTTTTTGGCAATGGTTTGGCTTTAGCAATTGAATAGGGAATTGTATAATTGATTTGTATTGTATTTTAATTGTTTGAGGAAATGGATTAATTGATTGATGCTAATTGTATTGATGTTGGTTAGTTTCTAATTGATTTTCATGGTGGCATTGGTGGTTAGGGGACATTGTTCATAGTGTATTTTATTGTTACATATATTTTGCATAGTGTTACATGATGCACAGATTAATTGCATCATGTACACACTCAATGCAATTGTGTGACATTTCATTTACATTTGTGGAGCTGCTGATTTGTTGGCTTATATTTGCAATAGATGCTGGATTTATTGTAACATGCAATGTGGTGATTTTAAGATTAAAAATTCATGTTTTGATTTATGCATGTTTTATGTGTTTAATAATGGGCAAATAATATATTATCCATATCTGGATAATAGTTATTTTGCAAATAATTGTACCTTATGTGTTGGGGGGGGGGGAGGGTGTATTGGTCCCAATCGTATGTGGGTAGGCCTCCTTTGTGGGTAGTGGGTGAGGGTGGTTAGGCCTCACAGGGTGGGGAGTTAGTGTGGGGGGGTATGTAGGCCTCCCGAGTGGTAGGTGAGGGTGGGTTAACCCCTTAATGACTGTAGCGGTTAATAACCGCTATGTTGATTAAGGGGTTAGGAGACTTTACATTGGCTATTGTGATTGTTGTGCATGTTTTGCAGCACCGGAGGGGCATGGGCAGAATGAAGATGAGGATGAAGACGGCCTTCATCGTGGGTGCCTGTAAAACGTAAGTGTTAAATGTTTTGACTGTATTTATTGTAATTTATATGTATTTAAAATGGGCAAATGCATTATTATCCATATGTGGATAATAGTAATTTTGCCCATTACAGTATTGTATGTGTTAGGGGGTGGGGGGAATGTGTGTTGTTTATTGGGGGCAATTGTCCCCAATAAACATGATAATGTGCCTTAACCCCTTCATTGCCTTAGCAGCTATCCGCTAAGGTAATGAAGCTGCATTAATGTATTTTTATTAATAGTGTGCAGAAGCAGGGGGTCCCCTGAGCTGAACCGCATTGATTTCAGGTCCGAGGACCCCCTACTTCAGGAGATATAGGCCCCTTTATGGGGTGCCGGTATACCCTGCAGAATGTAAATATCCCGGTCACGTGACGCGGGAGCTTTAAACTGCAGGGGATACCGGCACCCCATAACGGGGCCTATATCTCCTGAAGTAGGGGGTCCTCGGACCTGAAACCAATGCGGTTCAGCTCCGGACACCCCCTGTTCCTGTACAATATTATTAAAATGTTTTTATTTAGTGTACGATCGCCTGTAACAGCCTTGCATGGAGATGGCAAGTCTCCATGCAAATGTTACAAGCGGCTTTTTTTTCTATCAGCTAGCGTACAGAAAGGTTAAGAACGCTAGCAGGGGGGGGGGAAAGCAACACGTACTCTGTGGCTGTTCTGAGCTATTTTGAGCAGGTACGTAAAAATATGGCCTCAAGGCCTTAGTGCATCGCGTCCCCGGCTTCACTTTTTAACGAATCTGTTTTTTGGCCAAATCAGAATGCAAAGCCATTGAGCTTAGTGCATAGCCCCCTTAGGCTTCACTATTTATTTCCCCATTTATTGTTAGCCAATGGGAGAAGTGCAGGGATTCACTTTCTATTTTTTTAGTAATCACATTTTTTATTTGTTTCACTTACCATTTTAAACAATTACTGTACATAAACATCCCGAAATTTACCTTTTTTCCTCATTTTACAGTATTTCTTGGTAGCCTTAGTCTTTTTTTTTATATGTAGTAGATTGTTATTATGAAATTTAAGGCTTTTATATTCCTCCCTTTTTTAAAGTCACATTTTTATTACCCTCCATTCCATTGCTAATTTAAAATGCTGTTCTTTTTGTTATCTCAGACATTTAACAGTACCACTGATTGTTAATGATGAAGGGGCCGATTCATAAAGCAATTATAAGTGGTTTTAAGTGCGATAAATGCCTTTATAGTGCAAAATTGCATGCTGTGCAATTCACAAAGCAGTGATAACTGTGCAGTATCGCAATATAATAGCTTTTTATCACCAATAAACAGCCAGTGAAAAAGTCACACAATAGACCAAAAAATGGCAAACCTGCCATTTTTTTGCCATTAAACACTATTCACAAAGCAGTGAAAACTGATTCATACTATAGAAGCTCACCATTTCTTTTCACCAGCTAAAAAGATGGAGACATGCATAAAAGCATTATTTTTTGCGCAGGATTAATAGAAGAGGCCGGAGGGGGTCTCCGGGTGGTCCCCACGAGTATCTGGGAGCCCTCAGGTGGTCCCTGCAGGTGTCTGGGGATCCTTGGTGCTCACCGCGGGTATCTAGGGGCCCTCGAGTGGTCCCCGCGGGTATCTGTGGGTCCTCGGGTGACAACACCAGCTGGTCTCAGCTGTTTGAAGGTCAGTGGCCCCTCCTCTCCAGGGTTTAAGCTCGCCCCTTCCCACTATTCTAAGTTAGCAGGTCTTTTTCATGTTACATGGTTTGGACAGATCCAATGTGATCATTCTCACTAAATATTAGAGGTAAATTAGAATTTTAATCAGGTTGTGTTAGGACCTGCAAATGGTCATGCCTTGATGTGGCTATCAGGCTTATAACACTTTGGTCAAAGGGTTTAACTACATGACACTTTTTCAAGAGAATATATAGGTATTTCACTGTGTATTTATGTCATGTTGGATGTAGCATTGGGCTATTTTGTCTTTTGTTGTACAAAATTACTATTATCCAGATATGGATAATAGCTCATATGCCCATTATAAAATAAAACATTAGCCAGCCAGCATAAATAAACCTTTCTACTTACCCCTGCAATCATGTAGGGCATCGTCGTCAGCATATTCCATATCCTCCGATGCCAGCAAGAACACATAAAAAAATAAAATCTAATGGCCCCTAAACCCTTAATCACCGTAGCGGTTAATAACCGCTATAGTAATAAAGGGGTTAACCCACCCTACCCCAATACCAACCCAGGAGGTCTTACCACCCACCGCGGGACCACTATACCTACCCTGTACCAATTGATTGGCATAGTGGTACATCATACCCATATAATATGGGCATGATAAGCCACTACAGCAGTCAAATGTCACCCTGATAAAAAAAACATGAAGGCCAAAACTACACCATAATAAAAGATATACACAAGCACCTAAACACCCCAATTCAATAAATAAAACACTAGCCAACCAATGAAATAAATAAAAGCACTAGCCAACCAATTAAATATGTAAATAAAAGCACTAGCCACCAATCAATTTAAGAAATAAAAGCACTAACCAACAAAAGAATTAATTCATTTTAAACATTAGCCAACAAAACAATTAATTAATTTAAACCACTAATCAACAAATCAATTAATTAATAAAACCACTAGCCAACACATCAATTAATACCAGTAGCCAAGAAAATAAACAATTAATTAAAAACGCTAAACAATCGGAACATGAAATAAAAACAAGCCATCCAAATTACAAACAATTTAATCCAAACAATAAATAGAAAACTAAAAAACAACAATCAATAGAAAAAAGAGCCAAATGAAAATGATTTGGCTGTCACTGTATTGATCTGTACCCTAAATAGCCACAAATGAATACATTATCAGACAATTAATTCTGTAATCAATGTAATTTTGATGGCTTGATTTTATTTTATTTTTCGATTGTTTAGCGTTTTTAATTAATTGATGTGTTGGCTAGTGGTTTTAATTGATGTGTTGGCTAGTGGTTTTATTAATTAATTTATTTGTTGGCTAGTGGTTTAAATTAAGTTTTGTTGGCTAGTGCTTTTATTTATTCAATTGATTGGTTGTCTGGTGCTTTTATTTATGTATTTAATTGGTTGGCTAGTTCTTTTTATTTATTTCATTTGTTGGCTAGTGCTTTTATTTATTGAATTGGGGTGTTTAGGTGCTTGTGTATATCTATTATTGTATATTTTTGTCCTTCATGTTTTTTTATTAAGGTGACCATTGACTGCTCTCTCACATTCACCCCTCACATTCAAAACATATCTAAAACCTGTTACTTTTTCCTCTGCAATATTACAAAGATATGCCCTTTCCTGTTGCTCGACTGCTAAAACTCTGACTCAGGCCTTCATTCTCTCCAGTCTTGATTACTGTAACCTCCTGCTGTCCGGCCTTCCTGCCTCTCACCTGTCTCCCCTACAATCTACCCTAAACGCTGCTGCCAGAATCACTCTTCTCTTTCCTAGATCTGTCTCAGCATCTCCCCTCATGAAATCCCTCTCCTGGCTTCCGATCAAATCCCGCATCTCACACTCCATTCTTCTCCTCACTTTTAAAGCTTTACACTCTTCTGCCCCTCCTTACATCTCATCCCATATTTCTCGTTATGCACCATCCAAACTCTTGCGTTCTTCTCAAGGATGTCTTCTTTCTACCCTCTTTGTATCTAAAGCCCTCTTCCGCCTTAAACCTTTTTCACTGACTGCCCCACACCTCTGGAATACTCTTCCCCTCAGTACCCGACTAGCACCCTCTCTATCCACCTTTAAGACCCACCTTAAGACACACTTGCTTAAAGAAGCGTATGAATAGCACTGGGAATAATACTGAACACATGTTACATAAAACTTGGCCCCCTGCAGACGCACTTACCAGAATTCCCTCCTACTGTCTCTGTACGTTCTCCCTACCTACCAATTAGACTGTAAGCTCCTCAGAGCAGGGACTCTTCTTCCTTAATGTTACTTTTATGCCTGTAGCACTTATTCCCATGACCTGTTATTTATACTATCTTTTATTTATTTGATTACAACATGTATTACCACTGTGAAGTGCTATGTACATTAATGGCGCTATATAAATAAAGACATACAATACAATACAGTGAATATACTTTGATAAATAATGAATAAATATAATGTGTGAATAAAGTGACTCTTCTTGTGCATATAGTGTAACAAACAAAAGTGTATATAAATGCTGCTCAAAAACCCTTAAGGAACAGTCCGTGGAGTTCACTTTGTAGAAGGATAATCTCAAAAGTAGGGGAGCGCAGGTATCAGTGTGGTACAGAGAAATAAATAGAAACACATCATAGTGCAATATGTCTTTGAATTATAAGTGAGGAATTAGAGAAAAGCCTTTGTTGTGTGGACTCACATTTTCCCAAAATCAAATGGGCATATCCAAAACGGTGGCAAAAATGAAGTGGATGGTGAAGGTCTTATCCATGCTCAGGTAGGTGGTACTCCCCCAATTCCATGTAGTATAGATGTGGTGATGGCAGTGTCAGTTCAGGAGTTACAATGGGTAAGCCAACATAGTGCAGTCCAGATGGATAAACATATACTTTTTGAGGGTAAAATATGAATTGAACACTTACATAGTGTCCTATATAACAAGGCACATAAAATATGGTGTGCATCAGATGCGGAGCTCTCATCGCTGCCTCCGTCTGGAATCTCTCCATCGTGTCACTTCCGGTTGTGACGCACTTCTGGTCCCGGATAGCGTGGATCCTGGCTGAATCGTGAGGGCAGTTGGGAGCAAGCAAAACACACTACAGCGACTCTACAGTTTTAAATTTGGATAGCTTCGTCAGGAGGCATAGGCTGATTCAGGCTTTCTGCTCTTAAATACCTTTTCTAACGCTGTTATTGGCTAACTTCAAAAACTTTCAGAAATGGAAAATCTTCAGCGTGTATGAGAAATGGGCTGACTAATGAAGTACAGAGAAATCTAGCAGGTGTACTTAGTAAAATGCACAGTATATCTCATAGTAAAAAATATGTATGCATCCAATGAGAATGTTATTACACAAGGTACAGAAGAGTCACTCCGCGCTGGTGCTGCCAATTGAAAAGGTCCCTCTTGCTGCCGTCTGACTAAGGGACTCCACACCCCCTATAAATGTGAGCTCCCGAGGTGGCTCACAGACAAGACAAGAAAAATAGGCAGAGAGGCGCACTGAGGGACATAAACTAGTTTATTAATAACCCCAAAAGTGGGATCAATATATACACACATACGCAATACACAATATAACACTCGAATAGCATTAAAAACTAAAGGGCTGGGAGGGGAACAGGAGCACAACGCATCAACACTATGCAACCAATTAAGAGAGGGTCTGGACCCAATCTAATTACGTACCAGGCAGCAGGGAGACATGAGTGATCCTGCTCAGCCTCCACCGGAAGAATTCCACGGGAACAGTCTCACATGACCTCTATGTGTTTCGCACGTAGTGCTTCGTCAGGAGCCACGTGATGACGCTGTCCAGGAGTAATATAACACACCGCAGCCAATGGATACCTAGATGAGCACATGTTAAAACCCCTGCATGGGAAATAGTAACACACAAAAATACACTCTAAATGTTAAAAACATAAGTGCTTAAAAACATGATATTTAAAATATGATATTTAAAAACTTAGTAATTTTAAAAATTCTATATTTAAAAACCAATTATAAAAAAGGGGGGCAGTTGTATAAAGACTCAGTCAATAATATATGGAGATCACCATTTATGAGAAAGCACCCAAAAGAAATGTTCTATACTTTAAGAAAGGGAACCAACTCTATGTAATCATTCAATCCCTGAGGATGTCTGGATTGCATAGTATAAATCCAGTATTGTTCCCTTCTACTTAACCGGAGCTCTCTATTGCCCAGTTTTTTGTCTGGTGTGATAACCTCAATCCCCATGAAGGATATGCCACTAGGATCACACCGATGAGTATCCTTAAAGTGTTTTAAAAGGTGGGTTAAAGGCAAGATTTTGTCAATTAATTTTTGAACATTTCTAATATTTCTCATATGTTCCATTATTCAAATGCTCATGCTCCTTTTAGTTTTGCAAATATATTGAAATCCACTTTTACATTGCAATAAATAGACCACATGGGTAGTGGAACAATTAATGAAATTGTGAATTTTAAAACTCTGTTTAGTAGCAAAAGAAACTACCTCTTTTTTGGCTAACAAGTTGGGGCACACTTTACATTTGCTACATTTATAATTGCCCCTAAGTCCCAAATGGGATCTCATAGTACCATCTTTAGTATGATCAGAGCGCAGCTGGCTAGGCGCCAGTATTCTTTTTAAGTTCTGTGCTCTTTAATATACAATTTTTGGTCTACAGTAGATTGAGCAAGTGAGCCCAATACTGGATCAAGAGAGAGAACATGCCAGTGTTTACAAATTGCCCTTTTGTATGGCCTTATGTTTGTCATTGAATTGGGGGATGAACACTGGAAAGTTACCACTTTTACGCTGACTGGCAATGGTAAACCCCTCTAATGTAAGTGTAGTATCCACCCCATTTTGTGATAACAAATTTGCTACTCCCTTTATATAATCATTCTTTTTAGGCTTTTTCCTTTTATATTTTAACAGATTTTTTCTTTTAGCGAGGTTAACTTTATCCATGACTTGATCTATAAGATTTTTGTCATAATCTTCAAAAATCTTTATTTTAGAAACCAAGCCTGGGTTTGGAAATGCCCCTCATAGGTACAATTTCTTTTCAACCGTACAAATTGATTGAATGGTATGTTCTCAATCCAGGGTTTGAAATGGCAACTAGAGGGGTGAATGTATGAGTTTACATTAGTTTCCTTGAAATAGGTCTTAGTACAAATCTGATCAAGCTCAATAAATATTTCAAGGTCAAGGTAATGTACGAGTAAGTCACTATTATCTCCACTGTTTTAAATTGAATGTATTATCATTCAATTGGACTACATAATCAAGAAGGGAAGCTTCATCACCATCCCAGATGATATGATATCATCTATATACCTCCTCCACATAATTAACTGTGGAGGAGGTGCCTCAGCCACAGTTGATTTTTCCCACATTTCTGGGATATGAGAACATTGGAGGAATATTTAAGGAGGAATATATAAGGACTAAGAGAACCCCTAGAGGTTTGAGGATTATAAAAAAAAACACTTATGGAGTAAATAATCCCAAATTCCTCAAATTGTGGGATGATATTCTAGAAGATTGCTCCTGCAAATTAATGATGATTCTCACTATAGAGAGAAAGTATGAACTTGTGGAGATGATCTTAAAATTACCAAAATAAAAAATGACATTTTGGAATTTTCGGATTTGGAAAAACTACCCCAATTGATAGAGGAGGTTTATACTAAAATGAAGAAGTATCAAAATGGAATTATGGTTTCAAAAAATAAGATATTTTTAAGGGATAAAAATTGTTATGTATTAAACAAACAGAAGATTTGGAATGAAAAAGAAAACACAAATATGCATAAAGCTAATCTCCAATCATCAAATTTATTCAATAAAACAGTGGGCAATGTCCCTTCCCCGAACAAAATTATTAGGGTTACTTCTGCAAATAAGACATGTAGTCCCAAATTGGGGACAAGTGATAAACATATGGCGCCATTTTCTTCACCCAGCATGACTAGATCAAATATACTCAATATGGGGGCTAGGAGTAAGACTTTCCCTAACCCGCATAGAGATCAGTCAAATAGAGGTAACGAAAATTGGAGAACGGTTGGCCACAATCCCCGGTTCAATAAAACGAACAGTAACAATCATAGGGATAGAGATGAAAGTAGACCTAACCTCATGTCCTCGAATTGTCCAATAGATTCCATCAGTTAGAGGAACTACAAAGTGCAAATGAAGCTGATAAGTATCCATTTTTTTTAAGGGAGAGGGAAGAACAATCAGAGAAGATTAGATTTGAACCCGGACTACCCCCTGTCGAGACCCCAAACAAGGTCGATTACACATAAAAGGCCACATACAGGAGGGGGAAAAGAGGGGGGGAAAGCCCCCGGTCCAGGAGACATTAAGATCTAGAGGTATCTTTAATCTCTCATCCTTTAAGATAGATATACAATTGTGCAATGTCATTTCGAAAGGTCTTACATTTGCTCCGACAGCTAACCCTTCGGAGTTTGAGCTATATGTAGATCTTCAAAAATATTTGAGGAAATTGACATTGCACAGGCACTTTGCAAATTGTAAAGATGTGGGAAGCAATGAAGCTGAACCTCTGCCAGTGGCTACAAATCTATACAGTGATCCCACTGACCAACAGATATATAGGGATTTAACTAGCCTGTTTCAAGAAAATCACACTAGTAGTCAAACTACTGATAATCTTAAAGTTTTTCATTCAGGTTACAAATCGAAATCCATTTTTATCCCTATCATTCTAGGGGACAATATGTGGGACAATATAGGGAAGCAGTAGAAGGAACTACTCCTTGCACAACGTTTCATTATTGAATCTGACCTTAATACACACTTTGACTTCATGTTTAAGGTGAAAATGATGAAGTTGGGAGGATCTGCCCGTACTAAAAACACATGATGTGAATTATTTGCCCTGCATTTGCACTACACATCACCCGAGCGGATAAGAGAACCCTTTCACCGCAAAATCTATATGGAGAGCTTCAGGATAAACACCCCACGAAAAAAATAGAACCAAAATACTGATCAACAGCACGTGAAAAACCAATGCAAAACCTTTGGCAAACTGCTTGAACAGGAAATTAGGCAGATCTTCACGCAGGCTTCCTTGAAGAGATATGGTCATTTTAATATGAAATCTAGTGAAGCTAAGTCTATAGAAAATTTGCGGACAATTATTAATATCGTAGTCCGTGAAGCAGACAAAGGGGGGGGGGGCGTTGTCTTGCAAGACAGACATGATTATTGTTCTGAAGCTGAACGACTCTTGTCCGATCTGAAATCCTATAAAAAGCTAAAAAAAGATCCCACAGTTGAATATCTCATCTCTCTTAAAGAGCTATTAGATGAGGCCTTAACACAGGGTATTTTGAAGAAAATGGAATATGAATTTTTATATATTCCTTTTCCTACTGTCCCAATATATTATCATATTCCAAAAATTCATAAATCCATTACCAATCCTCCAGGTCGCCCCATTATATTGGGTATCAATTCACTTACGTCCAATTTATCCCAGTATTTAGACTTTTATTTACAGCCCTTGGTTACTGAGTTGCTGTCTTATCTCAAAGATACTATAGCGGTCATACAGTTATTACAACAAACCCCGTGGAAGACTGGCTACAGACTGGCCACTTTAGATGTTCAATCATTATATACGTGCATCCCCCATCAAAAATCAACTGTGGCTGAGGCACCTCCTCCACAGTTAATTATGTGGAGGAGGTATATAGAGGATATCATCATCATCTGGGATGGTGATGAAGCTTCCCTTCTTGATTATGTAGTCCAATTGAATGATAATACATTCAATTTAAAACAGTGGAGAAAATAGTGACTTACTCGTACATTACCTTGACCTTGAAATTTTTATTGAGCTTGATCAGATTTGTACTAAGACCTATTTCAAGGAAACTAATGTGAACTCATACATTCACCCCTCTAGTTGTCATTTCAAACCCTGGATTGAGAACATACCATTCAATCAATTTGTACGGTTGAAAAGAAATTGTACCTATGAGGGGCATTTCCAAACCCAGGCTTTGTTTCTAAAAAAAAGATTTTTGAAGAAAGATTATGACAAAAATCTTATAGATCAAGCCATGGATAAAGTTAACCTCGCTAAAAGAAAAAATCTGTTAAAATATAAAAGGAAAAAGCCTAAAAAGAATGATAATATAAAGGGAGTAGCAAATTTGTTAACACAAAATGGGGTGGATACTACACTTACATTAGAGGGGGTTACCATTGCCAGTCAGTGTAAAAGTGGTAACTTTCCAGTGTTCATCACCCAATTCAATGACAAACATAAGACCATACAAAGGGCAATTTGTAAACACTGGAATGTTCTGTCTCTTGATCCAGTATTGGGCTCACTTGCTCAATCTAGACCAAAAATTGTATATAAAAGAGCACAGAACTTAAAAAGAATACTGGTGTCAAGCCAGCTGCGCTCTGATCATACTAAAGATGGTACTATGAGATCCCATTTGGGACTTAGGGGCAATTATAAATGTAGCAAATGTAAAGTGTGCCCCAACTTGTTAGCCAAAAAAGAGGTAGTTTCTTTTGCTACTAAACAGAGTTTTAAAATTCACAATTTCATTAATTGTTCCACTACCCATGTGGTCTATTTATTGCAATGTAAAAGTGGGTTTCAATATATTTGCAAAACTAAAAGGAGCATGAGCATTTGAATAATGGAACATATGAGAAATATTAGAAATGTTCAAAAATTAATTGACAAAATCTTGCCTTTAACCCACCTTTTAAAACACTTTAAGGATACTCATCGGTGTGATCCTAGTGGCATATCCTTCATGGGGATTGAGGTTATCACACCAGACAAAAAACTGGGCAATAGAGAGCTCCGGATAAGTAGAAGGGAACAATACTGGATTTATACTATGCAATCCAGACATCCTCAGGGATTGAATGATTACATAGAGTTGGTTCCCTTTCTTAAAGTATAGAACATTTCTTTTGGGTGCTTTCTCATAAATGGTGATCCCCATATATTATTGACTGAGTCTTTATACAACTGCCCCCTTTTTTATAATTTTTTTTAAATATAGAATTTTTAAAATTACTAAGTTTTTAAATATCATATTTTAAATATTATGTTTTTAAGCACTTACGTTTTTAACATTTAGAGTGTATTTTTGTGTGTTACTATTTCCCATGCAGGGGTTTTAACATGTGCTAAATAAGAATGTTAAAATAGGTAACTTGTATTATCTTGTTGCTATTTGCACTGGTTAAGCATAAAGGTCACCAAACCCTGACAGGGTTAAAATTTTGTGTGTTGGTGGTCTTGGTTTGATGGCAGCCGTATGATCAGCATAAGCATTGCAGCTGGTGGTTAATTATTGCCACTCATCTAGGCATCCATTGGCTGCGGTGTGTTATATTACTCCAGGGACAGCGTCATCACGTGGACTCCTGACGAAGCACTACGTGCGAAACGCGTAGAGGTCACGTGAGACTGTTCCCGTGGAGTTCTTCCGGTGGAGGCTGAGCAGGATCACTCGTGTTTCACTGCTGCCTGGTACGTAATTAGATTGGGTCCGGACTCTCTCTTAATTGGCCGCATAGTGTTGATGCCTTGTGCTCCTGTTCCCCTCCCAGCCCTTTAGTTTTTAATGCTATTCGAGTGTTATATTGTGTATTGCGTATGTGTGTATATATTGATCCCACTTTTGAGCGCCTATATTGATCCTCAGGGCGCCTCTCTGCCTATTTTTCTTGAGAATGTTATTACATATATCATAGCATTTATATATGCTCATAATATATAGATAGTGGGAAAATACACATAATTACAGATAATTACAGATATGGTGAAATCGCACATCCTCCAAAAATTGTGAACATCAGATAAACATTATACATATAAATATATACAAATATTATATGAATTTATAAATAAAGAACTCCAACCTCCTATATCTATTGTATTGATATCTTTATCTAGATTGAGAGCTCACGGCGTAATTTGTTCACGCAAGATAACATAGACATTGGTCATTATATGCCACAAGGAAACATACTGTTGGCGGCAAATTTGAATGTGCTGTTTCAAGCACAGCTCTGTTCCAAATGAAGGAGAATCAATATAACACAAAGGTATCGGCAATATCTCATGAGGCTATAACTTGATACGGTGCAATTATAGACACTGTGTCTCTAGCTTCCGCACATTAGGTATGTTTTTGTATTGTACATAAACAACAAAACAGGTAGCGCTAACCGCAAGAGATGTACTGTAGTATCTAGTACCTTATATGATATAATTTACTATATATAAGGGGCTGCCTGGGACACAAAACCTGACCCCCTGGTCAGGATAACAGTGTTATAAAATGAATGAATTAATGGCGATTTTAATACCGAGCACATTGGTGTCAGTATCCCCACGCATTGGCGAATCTGTGTGCGCCACTAACTGACTAATTCCCGTTGCCGACGGCGTGCCGAATCAGCTGCTGCTGTTTACCATCCATCCGGACGCCCTTCCCGGCATGCTGCAGGAGTTCCTGCTTGACGAGTCACATCCACGAGCAGACGGAGACGCCAGCTAGCAGAGAGCAACTTTAAAAACGAGAGGGGATACTCTTTAAATTATCCACTGCCTGCAAACCTATTCCATCTGGTGAGTAGGCATTGCAATCATCATCATTGGTGCTACGGAGTATTAGAACCATTAATTCATTCATTTTATTTGTTCATATAATATATGTCCATGTGTATTGTGCATTATATTAATTATTAATTATTATTAAATATTTTTATTGTGCTAAATTCACCTATTCAGTTCTCAGCTGTTATATGTTGTCTTAAGTGTTGTTTGTCTTACATTTTAACAGTATTACGCTATGTGTTGTGCTTTTTCTTTTCTTTCAAGCACACCATGAGGAGCCACGTTTCTTCACAGCCAACAGGCTTGGTTTTCATATAAGAGATAGGGGAACGGACCCCTCGGGATACCGTGGCTACCAAAACCGTGGTGGTTTTAATTATGCAAGTCCATGGCAGCAAGAGGTGGACATCCTTTAAGTAGTAAAGACAATAGGCAACCAAGATATAGCCGTGCAGACTAAGACAGGGCGGGGGGCTTTGGACCGGGGGAAATACCCGCGGGCACGTCCAGGGAAATGCCCGTAAATAAGTCCCTTTAACCGGTAGCAGGACGCCTCACCCTGGTTTTCATATATCCTTTTGTAGCAGTTGTTAATATAGGTGCCCACGGAAACTGTCTTTTGTCCATGTTTTTGTATTGTGCCGAATTTTGATTGAATATGTCTGTGCTAATCCCGCGCCACTACTAGGCGCTGATCCCAGAGATAACGGGAAGGGGATCCAATATTACATGACGATGTTGGTGAATTTTAGGAGGTTATGACTTGATATGGTGCTTCTTGATACCAGACCTCTAGGCATTACATTCTGGGTGTGCCTATTAATCTACAGTTAACCACCAACAAGAGCATCAACATTTAAAACAGATAACATTTAGGGATTACCCCTGATCAATCCTGGCACCACCTATATGTTTCCCGGTGGTATATAATGACCAATGTCTATGTTATCTTGCGCAAACACCCCTCTAAATTCAGAGAAGGATTAACCCATTACTTGTCCACGCACCTCCAGTATATCTCCCGGTGGTGAGCAAGGAAATAATATATATATATATATATATATATATATATATATATATATATATATATTTAGCCCATCTTCCCCCCTTAATCGCAGATCGGGTCCCCTAAGGTGCCCGCGATAGCGCTACTCTCAGTGTCTATGGTGTAACTCATTTCTAGACACTTACTACACTTAATGGTGCTCTAATTAATGAATATAACGCATGGCATACCCCAGGCTAAGCAGAACTCTCTCCTTGTACACCGCACTCGCTGACGGTTCATTACAAGCACTCTGTGGTGTGTATTCTGGATACTGGCTAGTGTAGTTGGCATTCCTAAGTACTGGGTGTCAACCTACTTTTGGCCACTCATAGTGCAGACCCTATGCTGAAGTCCCTGACCTTGTTAACAGGCTACCCCCACAGGAATCCTACACTATCTGCCTCAAGGTGACTAGAATAGCTATAGCCAAGTGTACCCAAATTTACATCACCCTCCTAGGGTCTCTCCTGACTACCCCTAGTCTGCAAAAATGCCCTTCCTTCTGCAGCACTTGCTCTGAAAGTGTACATACATCTTTCAGCTCTGCTACACTGAAAACCTGTCCTGTTTCTCTAAGCAATCTCAGCAGCGTCTCCAAATCTAGCCCATCTTCCCCCCCTTAATTGCAGATCGGGTCCCCTAAGGTGTTCTGGGGTCTGGCTAGGTGTCTCTGTGTGGTGCATACCTGCTGGCAACAGGAGGGCCTGAGTCTCCCGCGATGACATGGGGGATAACAGGAACAGGTTTCTGGGGTAGATGGTTTTGGTTCAATGGTGCAGCGCCTCCATCTATAGTAAGCCCCAGGAATGCGGGGTGGAATCCTTACCACAGAGATTCCCCACAGGGATGAGAGATTCCAGTCTCACACGAGGATTATCTTTAAAAGCAGCAGTCTCTTTATTATCTTGGGCTGCAGCAGCAGCTGACAGGTACAGTTGATGCACAGTCCACTAACTGTTCTCCCTTGTGATGTCCCTGCCGCCACTCTGGACCAAAGGCATCCAGAGTGGGGATATCTCTTCCCTCACCCCCTAAGCAGGGTGAGAGGTATTTGGTTCCACCTCACTAAGATTAGCTCTACTCATGAGCTGATCACTCCTCTCCTCCTAACTCACTATCACTACTGTCAGACTGACAGAACACACACAGACTAAATAGGAAATGCACTGCTCTTTTATGATCTCAGCAGGCACCGCCCCTGTGTCTTTTGCTTTGTGTCTTTTGATAACTCCTGGCAACCTGCCCTTACCAGGGATTATACCAGGAGGAGGATAGAACTATATCCCCATTTCTTACCAGGGCTGTGTATATATATATATATATATATATATATATATATATATATATATATATATATATATATAAATATATATATATATATATATATATATGAACAAAACAAAAGAAAAAATCTGCACCTCCGAACCAAATGGATAGTATCAAAAATAATATATTAAATAATTATATAAGAAAAAGGGGGGTGTAATAATAGTATTAAGTGAAAATTTGAATCTAAAATATAAATAGACTCCTAATATTAGTACATAATTAACTAACAAATACTCATATAACACCTGAAATATTAAAAATGACTAAACACTAAACTTTAACAAACAATATTAATAAAAAATAAGTGCATACATATAAAAATATATAATAATATAAAAAACAAAAAACTAAAGAAAAAGGAAAAACCAGTCCTCAAACATTAGTCCAATATGAAGTAGATACTGGTACAGGGGAACTTCGGCTGCTCTCAAAATGGACAAACCACGTCCACAGGAAATCTAAAAGAAAAAGAGAGAAGAGAGCACACGCCCCATAGCGTAAAAAGGTAATTTAATGAGGGAAAGGGGGGTAAGGGGGGTGGTTAAAATGCACTCACAAGGGTACAAATCATAAAAGCATTGTGTGATTATAATCACCACCATCCGGTTCTCGCTTTATGTCCTTAATGTAATCCGGTCTAGGAACAGGATGGGTCCGCGTCCCAGCTGATAGAAAAGGCCAACGGTTATGAAACGTCCATAGAGAGTTCAGGAAAGTGTGGCTCTGTATTCCTCAAGCCTCCGTAGCACCGGCGCAGGTCTCGGTCTGTTCTCTGCGCTGTATAATGACGTAATGTCGTAGCGTCTGACGTAATGACGCTCCCTTACGCGTTTCGTCACTCGGCGGGTGACTTTCTCAAAGGGCGATACTGAGAAGGGGTATGTCCGCTATTTATATACACAAACCAATGCTGCTTATTCAACAGAATGCCCCTCATCAGCTGTTGATGCTTAAAACTCAATACAATTGTTACCAATGTTAATACACTCTAGAAGTGCCTAATAAAAACTATTATAAAAACTATTGCCTCATTGAATTGAAGGAGATTGATTATACATACTGTATGTGTGACTGAATACTAGACATTGCCGGACCCAAGGGACTCATATATCCTATAATAAATCAAATCTAAACTCATAAAGGAAATGTCTAAATAATATACCAAACCATAAAAATAATATATATAATAAATAACATCATAGCATGAATAAAGATATATAGACCCTAATGGACCCCTAATATATCATTTATGTAGCAATACTATTCCTATATAGGGCATAATGTGTAACAGGCAATACATTTGAAGTTACATCAGAAATCAAGGAGTATATCGACGAACAATTCATCACTATAAATTGATAAAGAACAAAAGTAAAAATTACAAATTGAATTTAAAATGGAAACTACAATATTATAAAATTACAATATTATAAATTAAAAAGTGTTGATGGACAGGTAATCCCACAAGGATATATGATAACATTCAATTAGTTTAATATATTCAAAAAGACAATTCGTGAAGACAGATTCCCTATGCCACGTAAAAAGGTGGTACCTAGAAGGGGGAGATTATAGCTAATAAATAATTTCTCAATACTAGTTGATAAATTCATGAATAATTAATATCATTCATTATACTAATTTTATGTAAATTATAATTAATATCACTGATAGAAAAAATGTGTTGGGATATCTATATATACATCTATATATACATCTATATATACATCTATATATACATCTATATATACATCTATATATACATCTATATATACATCTATATATACATCTATATATACATCTATATATACATCTATATAAAAAACATAATACTGAGTTAAGTTATGGTGAGTAAAAAAAGTGACAAAAACCCTCCACAGGAAAGCAAATATGCAAATATAGCTGTGTGCTCATCTGCATGTCTTAGGCAGGTCTGCAACCCCACCTTTCCCCATTATCACCCAGCATACAGCACTTCCACTGCAGCAAGGGATTCTGGGAAATGACATGCAAATGAGCACACAGTGTCACTTTTTGCCTCAATAACCATTTTTAACATGGTTCCCTATAGGCTTAAGCTTGCTGCATGGTCACAGCTTTGAGCACAGCCAGGGTTAAGGTGCATACCCAGAAAACCACCCACAGACAGCTGTTTTGACCTTGATGGGTCTCATCAGTGTGGGGTTGATTTTACTGGGAATGCAAGAGAGGCTATGGGATAGGCTAAACCATAATACTGAGTTAAGTTATGGTGAGTAAAAAAAGTGACAAAAACCCTCCACAGGAAAGCAAATATGCAAATATAGCTGTGTGCTCATCTGCATGTCTTAGGCAGGTCTGCAACCCCGCCTTTCCCCATTATCACCCAGCATACAGCACTTCCACTGCAGCAAGGGATTCTGGGAAATGACAAGCAAATGAGCACACAGTGTCACTTTTTGCCTCAATAACCATTTTTAACATGGTTCCCTATAGGCTTAAGCTTGCTGCATGGTCACAGCTTTGAGCACAGCCAGGGTTAAGGTGCATACCCAGAAAACCACCCACAGACAGCTGTTTGACCTTGATGGGTCTCATCAGTGTGGGGTTGATTTTACTGGGAATGCAAGAGAGGCTATGGGATAGGCTAAACCATAATACTGAGTTAAGTTATGGTGAGTAAAAAAAGTGACAAAAACCCTCCACAGGAAAGCAAATATGCAAATATAGCTGTGTGCTCATCTGCATGCCTTAGGCAGGTCTGCAACCCCGCCTTTCCCCATTATCACCCAGCATACAGCACTTCCACTGCAGCAAGGGATTCTGGGAAATTACATGCAAATGAGCACACAGTGTCACTTTTTTCCTCAATAACCATTTTTAACATGGTTCCCTATAGGCTTAAGCTTGCTGCATGGTCACAGCTTTGAGCACAGCCAGGGTTAAGGTGCATACCCAGAAAACCACCCACAGACAGCTGTTTCGACCTTGATGGGTCTCATCAGTGTGGGGTTGATTTTACTGGGAATGCAAGAGAGGCTAGGGATAGGCTAAACCATAATACTGAGTTAAGTTATGGTGAGTGAAAAAAGTGACAAAAACCCTCCACAGGAAAGCAAATATGCAAATATAGCTGTGTGCTCATTTGCATGTCATTTCCCAGAATCCCTTGCTGCAGTGGAAGTGCTGTATGCTGGGTGATAATGGGGAAAGGCGGGGTTGCAGACCTGCCTAAGACATGCAGAGGAGCACACAGCTATATTTGCATATTTGCTTTCCTGTGGAGGGTTTTTGTCACTTTTTTTACTCACCATAACTTAACTCAGTATTATGGTTTAGCCTATCCCATAGCCTCTCTTGCATTCCCAGTAAAATCAACCTCACACTGATGAAACCCATCAAGGTCGAAACAGCTGTGTAGCTGAGACTGTGTCTCCTTGGCCTTGAGTCATCGTCCCTTCGGGGATTAAAGACTCCTGCTGCTTTTGGGGGGGCACGCCATCTCAAGCTGAGAGGAGTGATCCTGAGCGAGCGGTTCTGAACGAGCAGATGCAGAATTGAGGGGCCGGCACCTTTGCCCTGGGACATCGCCTTTACTGGCTAAAGTCCCTTGCTGCTTTTGGGGTGCCGCACCTGAGCTTGGGAGAGCAGAGATGACGTCGCAAGCTGGAATGCGCAATTCCATCCGGTTTCTGATCAAGGAGACCGAGAGATGTCGAGTAAACCTGCAGTGGATAGTGGAGAAGGTGCTGAAGCAATTGATTGGTCTGGATGCTGAGAGGATCTTCTGCCTTCAGGATTTCCCTGCACAGGGGATTTATGACCTGTCATCAAGAAGCGGATGTTTGGTGCACTTTTGAAAAGAGAAAGGAGAAGTCTGGTGATACGGTCTTATATGGCATCAAGGTAATTCCAAGTTTTATGCTGGAGGAGAGACCACTTGTAATTCACATGTACAATCCGTATGCAAGGAAAGAGGAGATTGTGACTTTTTTGAAAAGGTATTGTGAAATGATCAGAGGAGGTGAAGAACTTAAAAACCCGTATGGCATGTTTAATGGGAAGAGACGTTTCTGGGTACGGTTCAGACGGGATCCATCATGTGCAGGAAGAGTGACGCACCCACCGACCATGTTCAATATCAGAGGGGACAGAGGTTTTTTGTTTTACCCGGGACAGCCTCTATATTGCAGGCATTGCCACACTTATGGACATACAAAGGTGGGTTGCACGAAAACGGGAATTGTGTGCCGTAATTGTGGGGAAGAGGGACATACTGCAGCCAACTGTGGAGTCCCTAAGAGATGCCATCTATGCGGAGAGGAAGGACACTTGGCAAGGCAGTGCACAAAAAGGTCATATGCCCTGGCAGCAAAAGGGGGCATTGTGCTAGAAGAAGAGGAAGAGACAGTGGAGGGTCAGGGAATTTGTGAGATGGAGAGTTCCCAAGAGGGAGGGATTGATCCGGCTATAACAGCAATGTATGAGGAGGATTTAAGAAGGGAAAAAATGGTTGAGAGTGGCCCAATAGAGGGGGAGGTGGAAGTGGAAATAATGGACACGACCGTACCCAAGAAAGGGGCGCAAAAACGTAGTTGAAGGGGAGGGGAAGAGTGAGCTACGGCAAGATAGGGTGGTGAAGGCAAAGGTTTGTGTTCTGGATTTGGCCAGTATTGACGGGAGTGGGGAAGAGGAAAAGACCGTGAGTAAAGGGAAAGAGGAAAATAAGAAGTTAGATAGGGAAGCGCTAGAAACAGAGGAGAAGGCAGGCCCTGGTGGTGCGAGTGGAAAAGGCAAAGAGGGAGAGAGTAAGTGTAAAGGGGTTGTTGTTAGTGAAAGTGAAAACGTGTCTTCGCAAGGGATAGAAACAAAGAAAGATAATGATAGCCAAAGTAGAGTGGAGCCTAGAGAGAAGGGTGTAGGGGGTAAAGTTGGAAAAATATCAGGGAAAGTAACCCTAAAAGAGAAAATGGAAGATTTTGAGGATGCAGTGGGAGATGTTCGGTTTTGGGTGGGTATTTTCCGGAAGCAGCATGGGGGTAGTAGTGATGAACAGATTATAGAAAGATTGGAAAAAATTATGTACCAGAGAAAACAGCTGACAAAAGAGCAATATGAAGAATTTAAAAAGGAGCATGTACAGTGGGTTAAAATAAAAGAGGCTAGGGGAGAGGTGAGGGAGAAGGAGAGTGTGAGTGAAGGAGAAGTAGGGAAGAGGACAGCTGTTGGTAAGAAAGAACCAAAAAAAAAGGAGGACTTAGGAGGGGAGGTGAGCGAGGACCAAAAGGGGCAAAAGGCAGGCCCAAGTGGGATTGAAAAAAAAGTGGAATCAAGGGAGGAGAGGGTGGAGAGAAAGTTTTATGTAAAGGACGTATTACTTAGATTAAACAGTTGGGCAGCACACGTGGCGGAAAAGCATAAAGTAGAGTGGCTAAAGTTACAGTTTACCAAGGAAGGGCTGTCAAAAGAGGAAGTAAGTAGAGCAAAAGATTCATCTAATACGTATAATATCAAGGTTTCGTTGGAGAAGTTGCTGGATCAAAAAAGGCATTAGATGTAATGTTATCTGTAGAAAGTACGAAAAGACTAGTGTAGGATTGGGGAAATAAGTTATGGTTAAGGAATTGTTGTGTTTTGCGGTCTTCTATGCAGTGTAAGGAATGTATAGTGTTGGTTTTCTGTTTATTACTGCTTGTAATTAATGTGAACCGTTAATAAAGCTTTAAATAAAAAATAAAAAATAAAAAAAGAAACAGCTGTCTGTGGGTGGTTTTCTGGGTATGCACCTTAACCCTGGCTGTGCTCAAAGCTGTGACCATGCAGCAAGCTTAAGCCTATAGGGAACCATGTTAAAAATGGTTATTGAGGCAAAAAGTGACACTGTGTGCTCATTTGCATGTCATTTCCCAGAATCCCTTGCTGCAGTGGAAGTGCTGTATGCTGGGTGATAATGGGGAAAGGCGGGGTTGCAGACCTGCCTAAGACATGCAGATGAGCACACAGCTATATTTACATATATATATATATATATATATATATATATATATATATATATATATATAGTGTGTTCTGTAACAGATCTATGTGAATGACTACACTATCTATGTATTTAAGAATGTATCCCAAGTGGACATAACATACATGATCTCAACTATTATAAACTAATCTACAATTATAATTTTATATGAGTGAACGTGAACGTGATATCTCTGTGATAGTAAATGTCAAAAACTAAATGTATAAAAGAATGTGAATATGGGTAAGTGCTAAAAGTGATTGTGTAAATGTGGTGATGGAACTACATTACAATGAATTAAAGTGAAATATGTGATGTATATTAGGATATATATAATGAATAATTGTAACCAAAGAACCACCTAATAGTAGATGATACCAAAGACAAAAGTGCCGACACGAGGAGAGGCCAACAAAAGGAAAGACCCAGACAAAAGATGGCAGAGGAGAGCAGAAGAACTCCTGGAGAGGGAGGGCCGTCCAAGGACTAATTATACTAATGTACTGACGTCCAGGCATTCATTTAATCCACCTGGGCTAAGAGTCCCCAACTGGTGGATCCAAAAGGTTACCCGCTTGCAGAGAGTCTTGAAGCCGTCGCCTCCTAGAGTACACGGAGAAATGGTCTCAATTCCCATCACTGTCATGGTTTTTGGATCTTGTTGATGATAAAGTTTAAAGTGTCAAGAGACACTATGGGAGTTGAGACCTTTAATCACATTTCTCCTGTGTTCCAGGAAGAAATATATGAATATATAGATGTATATATATATATATATATATAGATTTATATCCCAACACATTTTTTCTATCAGTGATATTAATTATAATTTACATAAAATTAGTATAATGAATGATATTAATTATTCATGAATTTATCAACTAGTATTGAGAAATTATTTATTAGCTATAATCTCCCCCTTCTAGGTACCACCTTTTTACGTGGCATAGGGAATCTGTCTTCACGAATTGTCTTTTTAAATATATTAAACTAATTGAATGTTATCATATATCCTTGTGGGATTACCTGTCCATCAACACTTTTTAATTTATAATATTGTAGTTTCCATTTTAAATTCAATTTGTAATTTTTACTTTTGTTCTTTATCAATTTATAGTGATGAATTGTTCGTCGATATACTCCTTGATTTCTGATGTAACTTCAAATTTATTGCCTGTTATGTATTATGCCCTATATAGGAATAGTATTGCTACATAAATGATATATTAGGGGTCCATTAGGGTCTATATATCTTTATTCATGCTATGATGTTATTTATTATATATATTATTTTTATGGTTTGGTATATTATTTAGACATTTCCTTTATGAGTTTAGATTTGATTTATTATAGGATATATGAGTCCCTTGGGTCCGGCAATGTCTAGTATTCAGTCACACATATGTATAATCAATCTCCTTCAATTCAATGAGGCAATAGTTTTTATAATAGTTTTTATTAGGCACTTCTAGAGTGTATTAACATTGGTAACAATTGTATTGAGTTTTAAGCATAAACAGCTGATGAGGGGCGTTCTGTTGAATAAGCAGCATTGGTTTGTGTATATAAATAGCGGACATACCCCTTCTCAGTATCGCCCTTTGAGAAAGTCACCCGCCGAGTGACGAAACGCGTAAGGGAGCGTCATTTCGTCAGACGCTACGACATTACGTCATTATACAGCGCAGAGAACAGACCGAGACCTGCGCCGGTGCTACGGAGGCTTGAGGAATACAGAGCCACACTTTCCTGAACTCTCTATGGACGTTTCATAACCGTTGGCCTTTTCTATCAGCTGGGACGCGGACCCATCCTGTTCCTAGACCGGATTACATTAAGGACATAAAGCGAGAACCGGATGGTGGTGATTATAATCACACAATGCTTTTATGATTTGTACCCTTGTGAGTGCATTTTAACCACCCCCCATACCCCCCTTTCCCTCATTAAATTACCTTTTTACGCTATGGGGCGTGCGCTCTCTTCTCTCTTTTTCTTACATATATATATATATATATATATATATATATATATATACAGTGTTCGACAAATCACCCAAAAATCTACTCGCCGACCCAAAAAATCTACTCGCCCCTAGCCCCCGCCCCTTTGCAAATTTAATAAATTTTGTGAATATAAGTGATTGTTAACAATCTCAAGACAAAATGAAAGCATAACTGTCAGCAAATACACATGAGTGCAGATTTTCAGTACCTGTCTTCTGAGTTAGGGGGGATTCCGAGGTATCCTGTTTGAAGCTTTCTAGTCAGATCTGGAACAAAGCAAGTTAGAAATGATTTCAAAACCTCAATACATTATTATGTGTAGACCGCTGACTACTTGTTTGACTGGGTGAGTGACTGGGTGAGTGGGTGTGTGACTGACTGACTGGGTGGGTGAGTGACTGACTTACTGGGTGACTGACTTGACTTGACTGGGTGGGTGACTTGACTGGGTGACTGGGTGTGTGGGTGAGTGACTGACTGGGTGACTGGCTGACTGGGTGACTGACTGACTGGGTGACTTGACTGACTGACTGGGTGAGTGACTGACTGGGTGGGTGACTGACTGGGTGGGTGACTGACTGGATGGGTGACTGACTGGGTGGATGACTGACTGTGTGGGTGACTGACTGGGTGGGTGACTGACTGGGTGGGTGACTGACTGGGTGGGAGACTGACTGGGTGGGTGACTGACTGGGTGGGTGACTGACTGGATGGGTGACTGACTGGGTGGGTGACTGAGTGGGTGGGTGACTGACTGGGTGGGTGACTGACTGACTGGGTGGGTGACTGACTGACTGGGTGGGTGACTGACTGACTGGTGGGTGTGACTGACTGGGTGGGTGAGTGACTGAGTGACTGGGTTGATGAGGGACTGACTGACTGAGTGGGTGAGTGACTGACTGGGTGGGTGAGTGACTGACTGGGTGAGTGACTGACTGGGTGGGTGACTGACTGACTGGGTGACTGACTGTGTGGGTGATTGACTGACTGGGTGACTGACTGACTGACTGACTGGATGGGTGACTTGACTGGGTGACTGACTGACTGGGTGAGTGACTTGACTGACTAGGTGACTGACTGACTGGGTGACTGACTGGGTGACTGGGTGACTGACTGGGTGACTGACTGACTGACTGGGTGACTGGGTGACTGACTGGGTGACTGGGAGACTGACTGACTGGGTGTAGAATGGGAGGAGTGAGAGGCAGAGAGAGAGGGCGAGAGGCAGAGGGTGAGAGACAGAGGGTGAGAGACAGAGGGTGAGAAACAGAGGGTGAGAGACTGGGGAGTGATTGGGTGGGTGGGGTGATGGGGTGATTGGGTGGGAGGATGGGGAGATTGGGTGGGGTGATTGGGTGATTGGGTGGGGTTATTGGGTGGGGTGACGGGGTGATTGGGTGATTGGGTGATAGGGTGATTGTGTGGGGTGACAGGGTGATTGGGTGGGGGGGTGATTGGGTGGGGGGTGATGGGGTGGTGATGGGGTGTGGGGGTGATGGTGTGGGGGGGGGGTGATTGGGTGGGGGGGTGAAACTTCTGGTATACTACACACACACATACACACACATTCTCCCATGCACACACTCTCCCATGCATACACACACACACACACACACACACACACACACACACACACACACACACACACACACACACACACACACACACACACACACACACACACACACACACACACACACACACACACACACACACATTCTCCTATGCACAAACTCTCCCATGCACACACACACACACACACACACTCTCCCATGCACACACATTCTCCCATGCACACACACACATTCTCCCATGCACACACACACACACGAGACAGGGGTAAGAAGAGAGGAAAGGCTGCGCAACCGAGAACCACCACCACTGCCCCGCTCGCCCCCCCGCGACCATATCCCGCCCTGCACAGGCAGCCATGGGACTGTGGGGAAGCGGAGACCAAGGGGGTAAGGGGGGAGCACCCCCGCTATCATCTCCCACCCCGCGCAGGAATCAGGGGGAAGCGGGAAGTGGGAACACCTCCATGCGGGAAGCCGGGGGGTAAGCGGGGACCGGGGAGAGAAGGGGGAACACCCCCACTACCATCTCCCAGCCCGCGCGGGTATCGGGGGGAAGCGGGGAGTAAGGGGGAACACCTTGGCTTGCAAGGAAGGAGCAGAGGGGCCGCAGGATGGAGGATTGGAGAGTACTTACTCTCCAACAGATCTCCGGCCAGAAAGAATGTCCGCTCGTTGGGGGCAGGCTCATATAGAGCCTGGCTGCGCGCCCACAAAGGGGAAATCGCGTGGTGACGCGCGAAACGTACGTCGGGGAACGCCGTGACGTCATTACGTTGGCGCATGCGCGGCTTGTGTGCTGGAGTAACGGAGTCTCCTAACTGTACACGGAGCAAACAGGCTGCAGATAACGCAAGACTATCAGGTTGTATTGTGCCCAACCGGGACCCGCTTTGTATATATTCTTTAGGGCAATGGTCTTTTGCCCTTGTGATGTACTTTACTAAGAGCCATACTGTGTCTCAAGCGGGCGCAGCTAATACCCTCTATGTAATCTGATCCTGTCTAAAGTTGGGTCACATATCCCCTGTTGAGTACACGCTGTATTATGCATTGTGGTTACTTTTACAACCTTTGTTTGGGGTATTAACACACTGCTGGCCCCCTTCCTTGTTGAGGTTGTCTGCATGATTTAACTTGCGGTAGGGATCTGTACTACTGGAGGTATTTTGCTGTGTTGTGGGCAATACAGGGGTTCTCTACTTGACCTGAGCCTATTGAGGACTAAGAGCCAAATTAACTATCACAATTTGTGGTCACTTCTAGAGGCCTAGTAAGATATTTTATTAGACTGCCAGCACCCACTTTGTTGAGAATTTTTGCAGCCTTATATATAGCGATCAAATCCTTTATAGCTTTTTGGAACACATAGTGTTCATAGAGCACCGTTACCCAACACATTTGGGGATTTTACTCATGCAATGTTTTGAATTTTTATAGTGTTTCGTCGGTTTTTATAGTATATACCATTAAAGTTTTGTTATTTTTCATAGTAGTGTGACCTTTTTGGTAGTGTATCCTATACCAGGATTTGGCTATTCACTGGCCTATACTTTATTTGACATTACAATCATTTTGCCACCTACCTTGAGTGCAACTACAGGGGGCTGTATATAATCTTTTTGATTATTTGTGTGGCTTCAAGTGCGCGCCCACAAAGCCTGGGAGCGTGCGACAATCAGCTGTCAGGTAGGGGGAGTTTTTTTTTCTTTCATTTTTTTCAGTGCGAGCAGGGAAAATTTCAGCGTGAGCAGGGAAAATTAAAACAAACAAACACGTGTGCTGCTTGGGCCAATAGGAGCTTACCCAGATGTTAAATCCACTCGCCCCAGGCGTGCAAATGTATAGGATTGTTGAACAATGTATATATATTATATATGCCACTGCTTGACTGAGTAAATTTGGTATATTATTTATTTATTTATAAAAATGTTTTACCAGGAAGTAATACATTGAGAGTTACCTCTCGTTTTCAAATATGTCCTGGGCATAGAGTTAAAATGACAAATAATACATGGTTACAAATACAGTTACATAAATGAACAGGGTATACATTATATACAATACATTGCATGCACAGTTAGAGAAGATGTATATTATAGTCTTACATAACAGTTACAGACCAGATTAAAATGTGAGACAGCCTTAGTTTTGAAAGAACATAAACTGGTGGTGGATGTGAGAGTCTCCGGTAGGTTGTTCAAGTTTTGGGGTGCACGGTAAGAGAAGGAGCAGCCGGATACTTTGTTGAGCCTTGGGTCCATGAACAGTCTTCTGGAGTCAGATCTCAGATGATAAGTGCTGCATGTGGTAGTTAATATAATCCTGTCACAGGAGACCAAGCTTTTTAACACCTTTTACCATCTGGATCCTTTGATTGAATTAAGACATGAAATAAAATAAATTGGGTTTATTCACATAAAGACAAAACACAGCTTGAATTACCAAAATATCAGAAATCAACACATATTCCAATGAAATAACAGATTTCTGGAATTAAAGTTCAGGCAACAGGACAGTCTTTTGGCTAGGGGCGCAACTTGCCACCCCTATATTTCAGCCAAATAAAAGAATTGCGTTCTGCCTTTGCAGAATTAGTTTCCAAGTCCTTAGATCTAACGAAATCCGGAGCGGGGTACAAATCTGTGATGGTGATAAAACTCCTCTTAACCCCCGCCCGCTCCTTCCTGATGTTACAGCAGAGAACCTAACATATACTAATATATACTAACATACTGTATACTGCAGTACTAGCCCGTGATTAGGACTTGTATTCATCTGTTTGCAGGAGGAGTTTCGGGTCTATATATTATATTAATACTTATTCATCTCCCATAAACTATGGGTGAGTAATGTCGGGGTTTACAGCTCTGTTCAATTGACACCTTGGACAGAACTGGTATACCCCCAAGAACGATTATCTACCCTTTACAGTCAGTCCGAGATAACATTAAAACCTTGTATCATTTGCATCAACTGTGGCCACATTGTGCTTCCAGAGCCGACCCACATTTTATTGTATGACCCATTGGGACCTGTAACCCTGTGACAATTTTTTAATTATCACACGATCTGTACTATATACCAGCGACACTTGTTCATCTATCAAGGTGTCTGACTGGGATTAGAACATAGGTCCTAATATGTAAATTATGGGGTTTTCTCTGATGCCACATACAGTATGCAGCAATTTAAAATCACTCACCTTGGCTGGCTACATTTAATGGCATTATAGTTAATCTCTGCGGATATTTAAAAGTCGAGACCATTATAGCGTTCCTGTGAGCGCTCATTATTACCATAACATAAATAAGTTTGCCTCACTCTTAAATTGATATTATGGTCAGATATCACTGGTAATGCACCCGTGTTTAGTTTCACTTTTGTTTTTAATACTTTAAAAATATATGGTAACCCTAAAACAATTGACCTCTAAATCTGGGTCTAGATAGCCACATTGGCAATCAATGGTAAGCTATAATTAAACAAGTGATAAATGTACAATATTAAAATACAATACTTTACCCCCTTAGCCACATTAGTGGCTAGTAACCACTAAGGTAATAAAAAGGTTAAGCCCTTCCATCGCTCCACTCCCGGGGCAGACACAGAGACACACACACACACACACACAGACAAACAGAAACACACAGAGACACACACAGACACACCCACAGACACACTCACAGAGGCACACACACAGACATACACACACACACAGACACACACAGACATACACACACACACACACACAGTGGCAGAGACACACACACATAGACACACACACACACAGAGGAATTCACAGTTATTATACGTATAGAAGTACAAATAGGTATAACAGGGTGTGTGTGAGTGATCTAAGTCAAACTTCTTTGCATTTTGGCACTGAAATTGTGTTTTGATTTTTAATTAACAACATCGCCATCACAAATACAATTTCTGTGACAAAACAGTGACAAAACACAAATAAGTTTCACTTAAAATGTGCATGCTCAGCACACCCGCACTTTTTTTCACTATCGCAGCTTGATGTATCTAGACCTACTGTAAGTCTCTGAACTATATGATTTATTTACAGCATATTGATGTCATATAGTATATACTGTAGAGACATGTGCCATGAAAAGCCATTGCATAGAAGAAGTCTAATGATTTGAGTACAAGTCACTCAAGTGTTTCTATCATCTATTTATCTAACATATGCATCGTAGACCTAGATTCACTAAACTGAATGGGCTGTAAAGAGGCTTACAGGTAAACACTGCTTAATAAATATGGCCCTTACTCTTTATATTATTACTGCTTCTAGGACATCTAGCTAAAGTGATTTCACCACCAGGATATTTGACCGCCAGGACAATTCGCCACCACAAGTAATTATTACCTTAACCCCTTACTTTAAAAGTCCTAACCTTAACCCCTTACCCTAAAAAACACAACTCCTAATCCTAACTCCAAAAACCTTAAAAACTACATTGATGCTGAAACGACTGTGGTGAAACAGCCATGGCTAGATGGCCCTTTTCAATTATTATCTGCATCCCAGCCTCCATTCCAATGTTGCTACACTAAGTACAGTATTTACTTATGTCCAGCATCACTTTCCTCCACATGATGATGCCTAATTGGAATGGTTTACCTAGAGAAAAGCTGCCCACAGGTTGCCAGTTGTACAATTCTGACATTCAGTAGACTCAGATTCACAGAGGTCTGTTTAATATGGGCTCATAACATGTTGTTATATAAATTATTAATGGATATTGTTCTCCCTGATGTTACACAAATTCACAAACCTATTTATATGCAAAAATAATGGCTATTTTATTTTAACTTATGAGCATAGGTTTATCCAGATGCTGAATAGGTATTTAACAAAACTTAAAAAAGAGAGGAAAGGTATATCATGTCATAAGTACTGTACAGTAATGCTAAGTTAAATCATAACTAAATCATACCTATCTGTGGTGTTACCCTATTTCAGTGTGCCTGGATGTGAGTAATGCCACGTTCAGCTATGACTTAACTATTGTTGTGTTAAATCCCTGCGTTAACTTAGCAGACCTTTGTGGCTATGTATTATTAAGGGGAGCACATCATTAGCACTAATGTCTGTTATAGTTACCGCAGTACTCTTTTCAACTAGAAACAGAGTTCAATAATGCAGAAAAACTCCGTTATTGAGCTTTGAAGATACTTATTGACATTTAGTGACGTTAAGTAAGTAACGGGGATCTGGGGGTTTAGAGCATTCATCTTCTACTGCACCGACACACTTTATTCGAGCAAATACCCAGTATGTACCTGGCAGATACCTGGAATGCGCCGCTCCTCACCTCTGACAAGCCCCGTTGCGTTTGCCTTCCCAGCCTGGGTTCATGCCTGGCTGACAGGCGGCTGATCTGTTAAATGATAATGATTAGGATTTAATAGGCTGCAATGCTTCGCGTGTCTACCAGATGGCATAAATTCATGAATTGTAATGCATTATATATATATATATACTGTGCAGTTTTGCAGCCAGCGGGAATAAAATGCTTCAATTCCTGCTTGGAAAATACCTCAATGCACTCGGGCAGAAAACAGTCACAAACCTCAATACACCCGGGTATACCCGAATTCGTGGGACTAGCCGAGCTCGAATAAAGTGTGTCGCCAGTGTATATTCTGAAAACATAAATACTTTGTAGGTAATTTGGAGTACAGTGGCGACACACTTAATTCTCGCTCGGCTAGTCCCGCGTATACTCCGGTGTATTGAGGTTTGTGATCGTTTTCTGCCGGAGTGTATAGCGTTATTTTCCCGGCAGGGATTGAAGCATTTTATTACGGCTGGCTGCAATACTGCAATGCCGTGTAAAAACACATGGGGGCGCTTGCGAGCTGTTCTCTTTGAAGCCGTCCCCTATAATGAATTGTAATGCAGTATATATACATATATATATATATATATATACTGTATAACAACAGCCCCTATAACCCCTAACATACAGTACTGTACACATACAGTACTGTTTATGCACATACTGCACCGACACACTTTATTCGAGCAAATACCCAGTATGTACCTGGCAGATACCTGGAATGCGCCGCTCCTCACCTCTGACAAGCCCCGTTGCGTTTGCCTTCCCAGCCTGGGTTCATGCCTGGCTGACGGGCGGCTGATCTGTTAAATGATAATGATTAGGATTTAATAGGCTGCAATGCTTCGCGTGTCTACCAGATGGCATAAATTCATGAATTGTAATGCAGTATATATATATATACTGTGCAGTATTGCAGCCAGCGGGAATAAAATGCTTCAATCCCTGCCTTGAAAATACCTCAATGCACTCGGGCAGAAAACAGTCACAAACCTCAATACACCCGGGTATACCCGAATTCGTGGGACTAGCCGAGCTCGAATAAAGTGTGTCGCCAGTGTACATAAATGATACTATGGGCCGGCGGGGGCGAGATGTGTTTGCAGCAGAGAGAGATCCGCTGGTCTCTCTGCGCAAACATCGGCACATTAAAAATTATTTTAAATACATTTTTATTTATAGTGTAGATGTGCAGGGGGTCTCAGGAGCTGAACCGCACTGGTTTCAGGTCCGGGGGCCCCCTGCTTCCCGAGATACAGCCCCCTTTATGAGGTGCCGGTATCCCTCTGCGTTTAAAGGTCCTGATCACGTGATCGCGGCCTGTTAAACCAAGCAGAGGGATACCGGCACCCCCAAAAGGGGCCTGTATCTCGGGGGGCAGGGGGTCCCCGGACCTGAACCAAAACGTTTCTGCTCCGGAGACCCTCTGCACATGTACAGTATGAATAAAACACATATATAAATAAACACTCGTTCTTTACCTTAGCGGCTATGTGCTATGGTAACGAAGAAGCATTTCTGTATTTTAATAATATTGTACAGTGAGCAGGGGGTTCCCTGAGCCAGAAATTAATGCTCAGGGGACCCTCTGCTTCTGCACAATATTATTAAAAATACAGAAATGCTGCTTCATTACCATAGCGGATAGCCGCTAGGCAATGAAGGGGTTAACTCACCATGCCTGCTTTATTGTGGGTAGCGGGGGTGGGTGAGGGGGGTATTTGGCCCTTGGTGTGAGTTTAGGACTTGCGGGGGGTTGTGGGTCCACTTAACCCCTTCACGACCATAGCAGTTAATACCGCTACGGTCATGAAGGGGTTAAGCCCTCCCACTACCGCCCGCAAGCCCTAAACAAGCACCGTTGGGGCTAATACCCCCTTCACCCACCCCCGCTACCCACAATAAAAAAAAACTCACACACAGCAGCCGCCAAAAAATAAATAAACCAACGCGGTTCAGCTCCGGAGACCACCTGCACATCTACACTATCAATAAAAATGTATTTCAAATGTATTTATTTAGAGTCATTTATTTATTTATTTATTTAGATTTATTTATTAATTGTGCTGCTGCTGCTGTGTGTGAATTTTTTTTATTGTGTGTTGTGGGGGTGGGTGAAGGGGGTATTAGCCCCATCGGTGGTTGTTTAGGGCTTGCGGGGGGTAGCGGGTGCACTTAACCCCTTCACGACCGTAGCGGTATTAACTGCTACGGTCGTGAAGGGGTTAAGTGCACCCGCAACCCCCCGCAAGTCCTAAACTCACACCAAGGGCCAAACACCCCCTTCACCCATCCCCGCTACCCACAATAAAAAATTCACGCACAGCAGCCCCACAATTAATAAATAAATCTAAATAAATAAATAAATACATGAAGAGAAATAAATATATACTGTATATATATACTGTATATATACAGTATATATATAATAACAATCCCTATACATATACAGTATATACTGTGTATATATATACTGTATATATACATATATATATATATATTTATATATATATATATATATATATATATATATATATATATATATATATATACAGTGTTCGACAAAGCTATACATTTGCTCGCCCCGGGCGAGTGGATTTAACCCCCGGGCGAGTAAATATTGGCCCAAGCAGCACACGTTTGGTACTAGGTGGCGAGTAGATTTTTTTCTGTGGCGAGTAGATTTTTTGGTGATTTGTCAACCACTGTATATATATATATATATATATATATATATATATATATATGTAGAGGTATCAGTACCGTGTTAGCCGAGCTTCAATAATCAAAAAAATAAATAGATGATACCGTTCTGTGGCTAACGAAATGCTTTTATTTGTGCGAGCTTTCGAGATACACTGATCTCTTCTTCCGGCGATGTTACAATGAATGAAGCAAAAGGTAAACTTAAAAACAGTGTCTCTTGGAATGTTATCTGTGCTGTTCCTTCCCCTGGTGTGGATGTGTTTTATGGCTAGAGGTGTCAAAAGGTTACTGTGAAAGCAAGTTAAGAAAGAGTGTGTATGTGTATCAGTGTGAATAAAAATTCTTTTATATATATAAATAAAAATAAATATAAATAAACACACTTTTAGTTGTGCTACTAACTCTCACATTTCCACACCCACCCACACCATTTATATCCAGTCCCACTCCACACACACCTTGTGTAAAGCACTGTATATACTGTGGTCTCTCCATTCATTTTTATTCACACTGATACACATACACACTCTTTCTTAACTTGCTTTCACAGTAACCTTTTGACACCTCTAGCCATAAAACACATCCACACCAGGGGAAGGAACAGCACAGATAACATTCCAAGAGACACTGTTTTTAAGTTTACCTTTTGCTTCATTCATTGTAACATCGCCGGAAGAAGAGATCAGTGTATCTCGAAAGCTCGCACAAATAAAAGCATTTCGTTAGCCACAGAACGGTATCATCTATTTATTTTTTTGATTATATATATATATATATATATATATAAAAAACAAAAGATGTGGCGCCAGAATAATACTCTGTTGCTACGTGTAAAAATAAACTGTAGTGCTAATATCTTATATACGAAAAGTGTGTAAGATTCCTAAATGTGTTTAAAAATCAAGATATACATGTGTGATAAAACTGTTAAATACTAAGCATAATAAACAAATATACTTAAAACAACACCATAGAAAAATACATTAATGTGGGTGAAAAAATAAAAATAAAAAATGTGCAAAAAGTGCTAAAAAGGTGGAAAGATGATGAAAAAAATGAAAAATAAGTGTAAAGTTATAATATAAAATCCAACCAGTCCTTCAATGATCAGTCCAAAAGGAGGTATAAGGTGTGTGCAAGGGATCTTCTGCTGCTCTCACAAGGGATAAACCACCTCCACGGATATCTACAAACAGAAAAGAGAGAGAGCGCACGCCCCATAGCATAATACTGCGTAATTTATTATAAAATTGGGGAAGGGGATGGAAGGGGGGGGGGGGGAATAGCACTCACAAGATAAAAAGTTTTAAAATGCAGTTTGTGAATTAATTCACCACCATCCGGTACTGCTGGACGAAGTTACTTCCCGATAGCTGGTCAGGATCACCGCCAACCGGATAAGGACGCCGTTATACCGTCTGTATGCTGTTCAAATTCAGCATAGGGACACTGAGAAGCGCGATTAAGTCACGAAGACGCTGCGCACGCGCATGAGGCCATACCAAGCACGGGAAGATTACAGCGGCCATTCGGAGTGGAGAGCTGAAATTCACAAAGAGGGTAACCCTGGGCGCCCTATTATCTCTGGATCTGGCACACTTACCGAGAATATTTCTGGCTGGGTGGAGGGCATTCTAAAACCACTTGTCAGGAACACACCCAGCTATATCCAGGATACCACCGACCTGCTAAACAAACTGAATGCCATTGCCCCCTCCCTACAGGAACACTACTAGCAACTATGGATGTAGAGTCACTTTATACAAACATCCCCCACGAGGATGGGATTTCAGCCTGCAGATACTTTCTGGGATCGCAGGAGCCACTCACAGAGACAGTGACTAAATGCATTGAATTTATTCTGACCCATAACTACTTCACATTTGGAAATGACACATACCTCCAGACAACCGGGACCGCTATGGGTACTCGGATGGCGCCACAGTATGCCAATCTGTTCTGCGCAAAACTGGAAAGTGACTTTCTGTCCACCTGTCACTTGAAACCCCTTACATACCTTCGCTACATCGATGACATCCTCCTGATTTGGACCTCTGGCGAACAGGACCTCCTACAGTTCTATGACAACTTAAATACTTTCCACCCGACCATCAACCTCAAACTCACCCATTCCACGGATGAAGTACATTTTCTAGACACCACCATTACTATAAAGAACAACCAACTACAGACTTCTGTATACCGCAAACCTACAGACAGAGCCAGCTATTTGAGGGACAACAGCTTCCACCCGACACACACCAAACATGCAACCATCTACAGTCAAGCCATACGATACAACCGGATATGCTCCGACACAGCAGACAGAGACCAGCGGATTAAAGCCTTGAGATCAGACTTTATAAACCGTGGATATAACCACAGAATTGTAGACCAGCAAATTCACAAAGCCACCAGAATACCAAGAAGTGATCTCCTTGAATACAAACAGAAGGAGACAAGCGACAGGGTTCCTTTGGTGGTCACATATAACCCACACCTAGGAGACCTACGCAAGATCGCCAGGAAACTACAACCCATCCTCCAGGAAGATACAAGACTGCAACAGGTCTTCCCTGAAGCACCCTTATTATCATACAGACAACCCCATAATCTCAAGAATATTATGGTGAGGAGTAAAGTATTCAGCAGTACAACTGAATGCGGGACAAAACCATGCCAGGACCCAAGATGCAAAACCTGCGCAATGCTCTACACAGCGGACACAATACAAATACCACACAAGAATCGGGAATACAAAATCAGAGGAGGGTTCACCTGTTCCTCCAGCAATGTCGTGTACCTCATCATGTGCATGAAATGCCCAGGGGGCTGCTACTACATAGGTGAGACAGGACAGGGGCTAAACAAGAGAATGAACTGCATCGCCACAGCATCACACGCGGAACAAGAGACAGTCCTGTTGGCGAAAATTTCTCTGACTCTGGCCATAAGATGAACGATCTGAGGGTTGCCATACTCAAAGGTAATCTTAAAACCCCGAAAGAGAGACGGTTGCATGAATACAAATTTATGCAACTGTACGGGACACTTAGCAGTGGCCTAAACAGAGATCGAAATTTTATGAGTCATTACTGACACTAGCGAACTCTCTTCCCATGAGCGCTAAAGGCCATGTCTGTACATAGTGTGCTATATGTATGCACACACAGCTGTCTCTCACACATACTAATACTGCTTATTTTTCCATCCATATACACCAATAGGGACCACATAGTATCCACACACACTTTTAGTTGTGCTACAAACTCTCACATTTCCACACCCACCCACACCATTTATATCCCTCTCACTCCACACACACCTTGTGTAGAGCACTGTTTATACTGTGGGCTCTCCATTCATTTTTATTCACACTGATACACATACACAATCTTTCTTCACTTGCTTTCAGTTACCCTTTGACACCTCTAGCCATAAAACACATCCACACCGGGGGAAGGAGAAGCACAGATAACATTCCAAGAGACACTGTTTTTAAGTTATCCTTGCTTCATTCATTGTAACATCGCCGGAAGAAGAGATCAGTGTATCTCGAAAGCTCGCACAAATAAAAGCATTTCGTTAGCCACAGAACGGTATCATCTATTTATTTTTTGATTATTGAAGCTCGGCTAACACGGTACTGATTCCTCTACATGTATATATATATATATATACATACACACAGTATATACACACACAGGATGAACCAATATACAAATACATGTAGAATGGTTATCAAAATCATACTGTCCTACAAATAATGCTTCTCCATACAGACAATAATAATAATCCATTTAATAATCCTAACTGATCTTACAATATAAAACATAACATTCCAATCCACACAGTACATTGCATTTACATTGTATAAATGATGCATAAAATCTATGCACCATATACATTCTGCAAATGAATGTTAACAATATCATTGCAAGCTACTGTACCAGTAAATACAAACACGTCAACTATTTTAAACAATCAAGTAACAAAAATCAATATATACTGTAAGTACCAACCAGTAAACACAATTTAAAACCGAAACTAACCTTACAATACCAAGGATTACATCTATCTAATTGTAAAAAACATTATACATTATACACACATGAAGCATTGCAATAAACAACATACAGTACAGTACATCCCCTGTATCTTCCTGCCTTCAGTGTAATCTGTTTAAAGCCCCCTCCCCCCTAATGTTTCTGTAAAGAGATTACACTGAAGGCAGAGAGATTTAAAGCCCCCTCCCCCCTAATGTTTCTGTTAAACAGATTACACTGAAGCAGAGAGATTTAACAGAAACATTAGGGGGAGGGGGCTTTAAACAGATTACACTGAAGGCAGAGAGATTTAAAGCCCCCTCCCCCTAATGTTTCTGTTAAATCTCCCTCCCTGCCTGCATTGCTGTGAGTGCAGTGTATGTAAATGTGGGGAGGGGGGGGGGACCCAATGTGCATACTGTGAGGTCTAACCCCCCCTCACCCCCTACCAACATACCGTTACCCCCCCCCCCCATCCTGGCCATGGCCCCTCCGCTTCTGCAAAACAGACACAAAAATTAAAACATCCAAAGTAATGTCCCCTAACCCCTTAATCACCATAGCGGTTATAAAGGGGGCTGTATCTCGGGGAGCAGGGGGTACCCCAACCTGAAACCAATGCGGTTCAGCTCCGAGACCCCCTGCACATCTACACTATCAATAAAAATGTATTTCACATGTATTTATTTATTGTCATTTATTTATTTAGATTTATTTATTTATTTTTTGGCGGCTGCTGTGTGTGAGTTTTTTTTTATTGTGGGTAGCGGGGTGGGTGAAGGGGTATTAGCCCCAACGGTGCTTGTTTAGGGCTTGTGGGGGTAGCGGGAGGGCTTAACCCCTTCATGACCGTAGCGGTATTAACTGCTACGGTCGTGAAGGGGTTAAGTGCACACGCAACCCCCCCGCAAGTCTAAACTCACACCAAGGGCCAAATACCCGCCTCACCCACCCCCGCTACCCACAATAAAGCGGGCACGGTGAGTTAACCCCTTCATTGCTTAGCGGCTATCCGCTATGGTAATGAAGCAGCATTTCTGTATTTTTAATAATATTGTGCAGGAGCAGGGGTCCCCTGAGCATTAATTTCTGGCTCAGGGAAACTGCTCACTGTACAATATTATTAAAATACAGAAATGCTTCTTTCGTTACCATAGCACATAGCCGCTAAGGTAAAAAACGAGTGTTTATTTATATATGTGTTTTATTCATACTGTACATTGTGCAGAGGGTCTCGGAGCAGAAACGTTTTGGTTTCAGGTCTGGGGACCCCCTGCCCCCGAGATACAGGCCCCTTTTGGGGGTGCCGGTATCCCTCTGCTTGGTTTAACAGGCCGCGGTCACGTGATCGGGCCTTTTAACGCAGAGGGATACCGGCACCTCATAAAGGGGTCTGTATCTCGGGGGGCAGGGGGTCCCCGGTCCTGAAACCAACGCGGTTCAAGCTCCCGAGACCCCTGCACATCTACACTAGGAATAAAAATGTATTTCAAATGTATTTATTTGTATTTATTTATTTATTTATGTTTTGCGGGGATGCCTGTGTGTGATTATTTTTTATTGTGGGGTAGCGGGGGGTGGGTGAAGGGGGTATAGCCCCAATGGTGGTTGTTTGGGCTTGCGGGGAGGGTCGCGGGAGTGGTTAACCCCTTCATGACCATAGCGGTATTAACTGCTACGGTCGTGAAGGGGTTAAGTGCACCCGCAACCCCCCGCAAGTCCTAACTCACACCAAGAGCCCAAATACCCCCTTCACCCACCCCCGCTACCACAATAAAGCAGGCACGGTGAGTTAACCCCTTCATTGCCTTAGCGGTTATCCGCTATGGTAATGAAGCAGCATTTCTGTATTTTTAATAATATTGTGCAGGAGCAGGGGGTCCCCTGAGCATTAATTTCTGGCTCAGGGAACCCCCTGCTCACTGTACAATATTATTAAAATACAGAAATGCTGCTTCTTTACCATAGCGCATAGCCGCTTAAGGTAAAGAACGAGTGTTTATTTATATATGTGTTTTATTTATACTTTACATGTGCAGAGGGTCTCCGGAGCAGAAACGTTTTGGTTTCAGGTCCGGGGACCCCCTGTCCCCCGAGATACAGGCCCCTTTTGGGGGTGCCGGGTATTCCTCTGCTTGGTTTAACAGGCCGCGATCACGTTATCGGGACCTTTAAACGCAATACAAATGTGCCGATGTTTGCGCAGAGAGAGAGCAGCGGATCTCTCTCTACTGCAAACACATCTCAGCCCCCGCCGGCCCATAGTATCATTTATGTATGTGCATATACAGTACTGTATGTGTACAGTACTGTATGTTAGGGGTTATAGGGGTTGTTGTTATACAGTATATATATATATATATATATATATATATATATATATACAGTGTTCGACAATCCTATACATTTACTCGCCCGGGGCGGGTGGATTTAACCCCGGGCCGAGTAACTATTGGCCCAAGCAGCACACGTGTTTTGTTTTTAAATTTTCCCCTGCTCGCGCTGAAATTTCCCTGCTCGCGCTGGCTGAAAAAAAAAAAAAAACTCCCCCTACCTGACAGATGATTGGCGCGCGCTCCCAGGCTTTGTGGGCGCGCAGGCCAGGCTCTATATGAGCAGCCCCCAACGAGCGGCCATTTTTTCCCATGGAGGATGAGGACACAGTAAGTATTATCTGTGCCTTCCTCCACCTCCCTCCCCTCCCGGTGCTCCCTGCTGCCCGCAGTTATGGTGATGGGAGCGGGGGGATGCCCCTCATGTCCCGTCCCCCCCCCCCCCGCTTCCCACCCCGGTCCCGTGTCAGAGAGCGTGGCGGTTGATGGGAGCGGGGGATGCCCCCTTATGTCCCCACTTCCCCCCCCCCCCTGGTCCCGTGTCAGCGAGCGCGCCGGGTGATGGGAGCAGGGGATGCCCTCTCATGTCCCCGCTTCCTCCCCCCCCCCCGCTTCCCCCCGGTCCCGCGTCAGCGAGCGCGCCGGGTGATGGGAGCGGGGGATGCCCCCTCATGTCCCCGCTTCCCCCCGGTCCCGCGTCAGAGAGCGCGCCGGGTGATGGGAGCGGGGGAAGCCCCCTCATGTGGGAGCGGAGCAGGAGATGGGCGGGGGAGCGTGGTGGTGCTGGTCGCGGCCTGTGTGTGTATATAGGTGTGTATATATGTGTGTGTGTGTGTATATATATGTGTGTGTATGTATGTATGTGGGAGTGTGTGTATGTATGTGGGAGTGTGTATGTATGTGGGAGTGTGTGTGTGTGTGTGTGTGTGTATGTATATATATAGGAGAATGTGTATGGGAGTATGTGTGACACCAGAGGTACCTCCCCCCCCCCCAATCAGTCAGTCACCCCTGCCCGGTCAGTCAGTCACCCCTGCCCCGGTCAGTCAGTCACCCCTGCCCCGGTCAGTCAGTTACCCCTGCCCCCCTCTCTCTGGTCTCCCCCCATCTCCCCTCTCTCTGGTCTCCCCCCGTCTCTCCTCTCTCTGGTCTCCCCCGTCTCCCCTCTCTCTGTCTACCCTCTCTCTGGTCTCCCCTCTCTCTGGTCTCCCCCCTCTCTGGTCTCCCCCCTCTCTGGTCTCCCCTCTCTCTTGTCTCCCTCTCTCTGGTCTCCCCCTCTCCCCTCTCTCTGGTCTCCCCCTCTCTCTGGTCTCCCCCCTCTCTCTGGTCTCCCCCCTCTCTCTGGTCTCCCCCCTCTCTCTGGTCTCCCCCGTCTCCCCCTCTCTCTGGTCTCCCCCGTCTCCCCTCTCTCGGTCTCCCCCATCTCCCCTCTCTCTGGTCTCCCCCGTCTCCCCTCTCTCTGGTCTCCCCCCTCTCTGGTCTCCCCCCTCTATGGTCTCCCCCTCTCTCTGTCTCCCCCCATCTCCCTCTCTCTGGTCTCTTTCTCCCCTCTCTCTTTCTCTCCCCTCTCTTTCTCTCCCCCCTCTGTCTCCTTCTCTCTCCTGTCTC